>NC_083321.1:81887670-82189234 GCF_963455315.2 Globicephala melas
CAGGTACAGGAACCTGTGGCAACAGGAGCTGCTCCTTTGAAACCAGGCACATCATGCTTAGTTTACAACAGGCAACTCAGAGCCCCCACAGCAATATCATGGCAGAGGAGAGGAAGTACTAAGAATGGGAATTAGAATAGCACATCTTCATTGGACTTTTTATTTCGGTATTTAACACAATCACTGACCTCATAAGACACTTGTCTCAAGTCTAAATCTGTATCAGGGTAAGTAGAGTTCTCTGTAGGCCAAATTATGTTTCTTCAACTTGGGAGTATTTTTTTAGGGCAGATGTATTAAATTTAATATTCAAATTCATGTGTGAAAAATATATTATCTTGAAGGAACCACTTTCCTACATAAAATTTCTGAGATATATTTAGTCATAAGTTCAGGTATACTTGGAAAGTTTAGAAAGAAGGAATTTGCTGGATGCTGTGTGTGACACTAAAGTTGTAGTCTGTTTTTGGTATTAGTAACAAGTCAATTGTTAGCACTTAATGTAGACACTAGTAAAACTTAAAAGTACAGAAATTTAAAGTGAGTACTTAATATTACTTAGCAGCACTTGGCCTCAAGTAAATATACTTTTAACTTATTTTCTGGAAATGAGTTGCAGCAGATTAGTACACAAGTATGGGTTTATTTTTAACTATTATGGAAAGGGAGAGATATGTTTTCATTTATGAATATCCCTCATTTTATTAGGTGGCATATTAAAAGATGCTACAGATAACTTAGTTTTTGAACTTAGTTTTTGTGATCCCATTATGTTTTGGAACATAGTCTGTTGGCCTAGGGATTAGAAAACACACTCATACAAAAATCATTTGCACCTCTCAGCATAAACGCACACAAACACATGCAAATCCCCCTGGTTGTGATATGCTTAAACACTTACTCAGTTTGCTATTAGAGATGTGGGTACCAAGTATTTTACATTCACAAACTGAGATGTCACATGGTAAAGGTATCAATGCTAAATGTGTCCCAGGGGAAAATAATCCCCTTTAGAATTCATGCATCCCATCTTTCTCTTGCTAGATACTGAGTACAGTAGGAAACATAACACTTTCTATTGCCATTTGAAATTTTAGATTTTTCATTTAGCTCTTTCCTGCAGTCAAAAGATGATTAAATTTACAGCTCCCCATGAAAAGGAAAAAAATCCTGCATTTTTCTGCATTTCTTTAAGATCACCAAGTATTATACATTTTCCATTCTCCCTGCTTGTAAAAAGAAAAAAATGCCAATATGATTTGCCTTCATTCATTTGCCAATTTATTCAACAGATGGTTGCTGGGTTCCACCTGAGAATTTACCAGAGAGTTTTCAAGTTGTTCATTCTGGGGATGTTTTGTGGCTGCCGTAGGTAACACCATCTGAAAGTTTAAATTCAGTGTTTACCTGTATATGCCTCCTCTCCATTACACTTAGAAGCTATATTTTAGTAACTTGCCTGAGAAACGTGGATAATTTGTGGCTGTTTTAGTTTATACCACTTCAAAGAGGATTAAATTTAATAAGATAAAACTGCTACAAAAGAAGTTTAACAGTTTAAGCCTTCACAACCTGATTTGACAAAAGATCTAAGTTTAGATCTCAATTTTGACAGTTCTGTGAAAAGCCAGAATTCCAAGCTGTTGTTCTTTAGTCCCACACAATTGTCTTATAAACAAATATATTAAGTGTAAAGAATCCCCCAAAAGAATATCTATATCCTATAAAATTCAAGTTAATTCAGTTGCAACACACAACTAATGTGAGTGTAGAACCTATAGCCAACCAAGTCAAGCAGCCTTGACCTACCCATGCCACGTGTATTTAGGAAACATATAGTTGTATCTAAGGATAAAGTTCATAATCTGATATGTAATAAACGTGCTGTAGATGAACTTATCCCTATATTAGTAGTGTATTTAAGTGTTTCCTCTTGATATATGTCTAATAGTTTGACAGGTTCCATATTATGTCACTCATCTTTACACATCATCTCACTACAAGGATTGGTTTCCAGAAGCAATTGCAGTGCTAGCGCTCAGGTTATAAAGGGGACACAAAGGAACAACAAAGCAAGTGAAAAGGGGTCTGTTTGGCCAAAACAATATCAGCCAAGATGGGGCTGGTTTATTATTCATATTTAAGAGAAGGAAGATAGAATAGTTTGGCAGTCATTTGGAATGAACTGGGAAATAGTAAAGACCCTAGTTTAGAATTATATTCTGCTTTAATTTAAGTAGGGATAAGAAACTGTAGGTCATTTATTTAAATATTTATTTCTCCCCAAAAATCAGTCCTATAATTCTTGTTTTCAGAATGAAATAACATACATTTGAAATAGCTTTGCCACAAACATAGTCATACACACCTGGCAACACCTGAATAGAAAAGTCACCATTCGAGTTTTTAAAATACCTAGCCTGGCCACAAGCCTTCTCAGAAATGGGCATTATATTGATTATGAGAACATTTTAAAAATAATAATCATAAAAACAGAAGTTAGAAATACTGTGAATATATTGTTTATCCTCCTTAATACCAGGAGTAGCTTTTTCATGATTAAAAGTAGTTTATTTTAAATGGACAGATTCCAAACTTTCTGAAAACCTAAAATTCATTGTTAGGACTCATTCACAGAATGAAATACACTTTCAGAAACTTCGTAAAGCCATTTCAATATGTTTCTTTACTGTCACACAACTCAACAATGAAAGAATCATTAAAGGCATAAAAATTTTCTTAGCATTAATTCTGCCTTTCAAAGTATACAATACCAAAATATGGAAGAAATCTATCACTGTAAATACTATTGACCAAACAAAGTCATGACATCATATTGAAATAATCTAGATTTTATTTATCTTAACTTTTTCTCTAGGGTACTCAATGAAGAAATTAATACACAAATATTTTTTACAGAAATGTTAAAAATTCAATCTGTTTTCTCTAAGTGTTAACTATTTGGGAGTTTGCCAAAATAAAAATCAAATTGGAGTCAATCAAACAAATGTGACACAAGCAACTCACTTTCAAAGACAACATAAGAGTATATGGACCCTCTCCATTGTTGCTTCACTACACAAAAGATTATATAAAAACTGTCAAGAACTACCTGCAAGGCCTCTGCTATTATAGAAGCCTAGTTGTTTCATATTTGGAGCTGACAGATTTGCAACTTCTGAACATCCTTTTAGATATAGTAACAGGCCAGAATCCTGTTAGTAACTAAGAGAAGACATCATCAGACACCCGGTCCCTAGTTTCCCCTCTTTTCAGGAATTTGCAACTAGGATCACAAAAAAAGTATTATCAATAAGTACAGCTGCTCTAAGTTGCTAACATCTTTAGCATGAAAAGTAAATTTAAAAGATAAAAAGAATGTGAAATAAAAAACTTAAAATTAAACCAAGTATCCAGAACCCTAAGTCAATGCCCTAACTTTTGGCTTATATTTGAGGCTAGGCTAATCAGAGGTAAATAGAAGTAAATGGGATCCAAGAAAAACTGACCTGATTGTCTTCCAGAGTAAAAATGAAGGTCATAGACTAAAAAAAAGAATTATTTACTATGAAATGATATAGGAATGATAATATCATATAATGCAAAGAATCAGTTAATCTATTATTTAATTAATGTGCTTTTTAATTTGTTCACTTTTAAGACATAATGTTTAAATTTAGCTTAACATAGAGTTCTAAAAATTGCTGAGCAATGTATTTCTAAAGTGAAACAATAATAGTAGCAGTACAGCATTATAGCTTTCAAACCACTTCCACATATATATATTTTTTACTTGCTCCTTTTAACCCTTTTATGATGTCATTTTGTTACAGAGGAAGACATTATAAATTAGAGACGTTACGTGACTTGCCCACAGTCTCACACAGCTGAGATTGGAACGGAGATCTTCTGACTCTCTCCAGTGCTCTTATAGGAAAAGAACAAAAAAAGAAAAAAAACTTATTAATATAAATATAGTTTACTTTGAAAACTTACTGAACAGGTTCTATGATTATTCCATGCTGCAGTTTCAGCAACACTGATAATTTCAAGGCATATTGCAAATAGCCATATAAGAGCTCAAGAAACTATAAAGTCTAATTAATATTAAAAACTAAATAAACTCTTGATAAGTTAAGGAAATTACACAGAGGTAGATTTTGGGTCAACACAAAGAAAGATTTTACAACAATTAAAACTGGTCCAAAAAATGGGGGGAAATTGGCTATGATTCTCGACATCAGAGTTGTTCAAACAGAAATAGAAGGGATTCTCACATCTCTTAGAGAGTACTGTGACAGTGACATCAAAATTCCCTTCTCACTTTGAGAGTCTGAGATTCTGAGTCATGCCCTGAACTGTCTTTAGCAAAACAACCAAAGAATTCTCTTATACCTCTTCGAAGTTGTGGACACCTAATAACACTGGGGGAAAATTCATCCCCAGAACATCAATAGAAATTCATCAGGTTTTGGAATTAAGTAAGTCACTAATTAAGTAAATAGCTGCTTTTATCACAGTCTGTCTACATTGTGAAATGGAAAAGTATTTAAGGAAAGAACTTCTCTGAGAGAACCACAGAGCTAGAGATAGACACAATTCTTTTATATTTATATATAGAGAGATTTAAAATTATATACTGACATCAAATTTTTGGCAACGTACAAATCTGACAAAATTCTTTGGATTATATTAAAGTGGGAATAAAACAGCTAAGGTGATACACATACATGTAGAAGGACTTACTTTGTTTTTTTAAGAATAAAACATATATATCCATATCTAGATATGATAAAAATTGATCTATGAAATGTGGTATCCCGTGGTGGTTCAATATGTAATACTTGAGAGGGTTGATTTTTAAGAGCACCATAATAGCTCCAACAACTTTAGTACTACTTAATTTCTTTTTTATTTTTCCCTTCATTATAAATAGCAATCAGTTTATGCCCTGAAGCATGAAGACTGTATAGCCACTGTAATTGCAACCAAGCCTGGCAGTGTACCTACAGTTGTTCTTATTCATAGATTCTCAGATCATTTCAGAATATAAAGATAATTCCATCAAAAACTCTATCAGATAAGTGGGTTCCATGGATGAAGTAGGTGTTTCATAAAATATAATTTACTCTTTTTTTCTATTTATAGCACAGCTTTATGATTTTTGAATATATCTGTTTCAGAAAAAAAGGAAAGTCTCTATTTCTGTATATATTCTTTAGAATTTATAGAGTATAGTGGATAAAGGCTGGTTTGTCAAAATAGCCATTCTTAGAATATTCATTAAATATATGAAGTTAAAGTTTCCAAGGAAGAACATGAGAAAAAACATGTATATTTGTAGTTGGAGGAGTTTTATTGTGCCATATTTATATCATGTAACGTTAAAGTGATTAAAGTTCATAGGATGAATCCAACATTAAATAAATGGTAACAGTAATAGATGTATAATATAGAATCTGCCATACAGTGTTTTTTCCCTGCACATTTTCATAATAGCCATTTGAGTAATGACTACAGCATCCTTCATTTTGACGTCTCTGGGATATACTGTGACAACCTGACGTTCCAAAAGTACATCCATTTTCTCACTTGATGTCATTTTACTTGATAAAGAATTTTAATAAGTTACCCAAAGTTAAATAACAATAGCACATGATCTTGTATGGGTTCAGGCTCATTCTTGGTCTCCACTTTCCTCCATGTCTCACAGAATTCAATCAATTGTCTGGTATTTGATTTTTTTTTTTTTTTATGGGAGCTGGTCACTATCTCTGAAATTACGCCAAGGGGTATATAGGAATTGATGCTAAGGTCAGTTAATTAGACATTGGTCTCTAAAGAGATAAAGTCATTCAAGTAAGAAAAGACCATATCATGTATAACAAACTTACTTTGCTGTACTGCAGAAACTAACACAACATTGTAAATCAACTATATTCCATATCAGAGACCATATAAATAAAAAGGAAATAAAATTTAATAACTACTGTACTACATACCAAGCACATGTATATGAATATATTTTCCGCCACAACCCCTTGACATTGGTTCTACTATCTTCATGTGGACAGATGATGTTGCTGAAATTCAAGTCAAAGAGCTGAGAAATGACAGAACTGCAATAGGAGCCCATTATTATATAATTCCAAAATCCATGCTTGTTTCACTATGCCGCATTGTTTCTCTCCAAAGACACTGAGAGTACTAGTTAGAGACACATTGAGAAAAAAAAAAAAAATCCCCTCTTTATCTAACCTATGATTCCCTGTTTTGAAAAAACTAAAGCACATAGTTTCTGATCATATCCATGTCTCAGACTTTTTCCAAATGTTTCCATCTAATGAGCTATTAGGGTTTTTTTTCACTTTCACAATAATTCTTGTTCATACTAGATTTAGTACTGCTTCAAACATGGTGTTGCTTGTAGCACTATCATTTTACCCTCAAAAGACATGAAGAACATCAGGGAAATGCATTGAAACATCACAGCATGCCTCTCTCTACTTGGGGAACTTTAGGTACTCCCCATGGTACACCCTTCATGATTCACTCCAGCTGATGAAAATTACCCAATCAATGCCCTTCCATAAATTACTCTGCTAAGTCAGTCTTCAGCTTATTGAAGCTCTAATAAAATAGACTGACTAAAGAGCAGACAGTTTTTGTCTCCCTTACACAGCTAATGTTCATTCCCCTTTGGCTTAATCTTTAAATGTATTTTAAGTTCAATTCAATGAATGCCCCAGTATATCAGATAGTTGGTAGTGTCTTGTGAGACCTGAGGAAGGGATCAACCAGAACTGAACTTGACTTTAATACAAGACCATGTTCTATTATTGTTTAACTTTGGGTATTTCTCCCCTAGGAGGAGGACAGAGGAGAACTAACCAGCTCCAGGACCAAGGTAAGAGGGGAGTTTTCTTTCAAAAGAATGGGTTCCATTTATTTGAAGGAAACCCCTCCCCCACCTATTTTTAATCCCTTTTTCTTTATACATTTATATTTTTTAACCCAACAGGATTAGGAAAGCAGCTTGCCACCTATGCATAATAGTTATTTGAATATCCACTTACAAATGAAATAGGAAAAAAATAAAAACCTTCACACAAGTCTTATCAGTTATATGTAAAGGTTTTCCATCATCATTAAATATCAGTGCCAGTTTTCCATTAAGGATTAGATTTTTACATAGGCCTTAGGAAATTGTCATCAGTTGTTAATTTCACTACATGTAAAATATGGTTAGTAACTGACAATCAAACCATAATGGATAATGAGGTTACAAAAATATTAAAAGTAAAATCCAAAGTGTTTCTATAGAAAATATATCATTAAGAAAAAATTTTATTAAAATAAGCAGCTGATATAATTTAAATGATACATAATTTGAAATATGGTCAGTTAGACTTTTGGTGTGAAGTAGTATAGGATTAATGAAATTTTTAAGATACCCTATGAAAACTGTGGTTAGAAAAATAAGATGAAAGGGAGGTAATATTGTCTTGAGCAGTACTTCTCCATGCTTATAGAAGCACTTCCCAGGCCTTTTACATTTTCTTTAATGGTTTCCAGTGTTACCTCTCACGTTTTACGTTGTTGTCAATGAACATCATCAGTATTCCCTGCCTTTGGTACTCTATTTCAAATTGGTCCTTCCATAGGGGAGAAATCCAAAGTGGAAACAAGTGAGAGAATTTACAAAGCATCCAGAATTTGAGATATTTGAAGAAATCATATGGATTATGGAGGGATCAGCTTCCAGATTCTATCCAGCAATAGCTTTTTGTTATTGTTGCTCTCCAAGGAGGCTACATCTTAATGTGACTCAAACAGATTTTAGGAAAGCTTTTAGGATCATGTAACTGAGACAGTTGGGGATCAAGAAGAAGGAAATTTTAGGAAGGAGAAGAAATGTGCCAAAAGAATGAGAATTCAGGCAATGAATTGTCAGTAAATAATCATCATCTTACAGAAACACAGTTTTTGCTTTGTTACAAATGTGTTTAGAATCTTGGCGTTATCTTAAAATTGGATTGTTGGGGTTTTTAATGAAAGAAATTCATTTCAGCAGGATATATTTTTGTTAGAGATTGCTATCTTCTGAGTAAGAGCCATAGTAGTCATGTGATTAGGAACATACATGAGAGCACACATACGAACTAGAAATTTGATTTTAATGCCAACGTATACTATTTATGTAGATAATGATATTGCAATGGTCACCAAATCCAGAAACCTAATAGAAACTAACTTCGAGTTTCTCAATGACTGACTCCTTTAGTGAAAGGTATAGGCTATATTGGAGGCACATTATTCATTCCTAAGCAAAGAAAAAAAAAGTCATAATATTTTTAGTGGGCTATTTATATGTTAAAATTGGACACCCACACAGATATTAGTTATGTCAGGCAGATCTGTTGTGTACTTTGAATTCTTATGAAATATATCATGGTAATCTAATTCCAAGAAAGAATTGTTTGGTGGTTCTGCAGTGACTTCAAGTTCTTTTGGATAACCTGAAATTGAGATAAAACATCATTTTTTCTTGTTTAGTCGCTCAGTAAAGTGAAAAGTATTGATCTCATATTAACTGCATTCCATTTATTAAATATATTAAAAATAATTAATGAAAGTGCCCAAACTGGTAGTTTAAAAAGTATCCAACCTGATGAGGAGCTAATAGCTAAAAGACTGTGTGATATGTTCTAGTATTAACCCCAATAGGAACAACTGTAGGCGAGACTTAATAATTTAAACTTTTTGTCGTTTCTTCCTATTTAAATTTTAATAAAAATAAATGAGAGAATATGTTTCTGTTTGAAATATGATTATGAGCCCTGTTGCTGTCAAAGATAAGAGCTTTATGTTTCACTTAGAATGGCATAAACTTAAAATATTTATAGACAAATATTTAGAATTCTTAGTCTTCAGCTATTGTCAGAGAATAACAGAAAAGTCACATGCTCTCCTAGTTTGTATGGCAAGTTCAGATAGCTTCCTTTCAAGATCCCATTAGCTTATAATCTCTATTTCTCTAAGACCTATTTTTATCAATCAATTTCCTTTTTCTGTTTGTGCCATTCTCCCACCTAACCAAAATCCAACCCAAAAGTTAAGGTAGATGAAACAAGATCAATTAAAAGACATTTTAAGTTATGTATTTTGAGTTATATTTAAAGACTATTCTATTACTAATGAACCTGCAACCTTAAATGAAAGAGAAAAATTAAAACTTTAATATTTTCTCTCAAGAACTTGATAGGAAATTTAAAGTATTTGTATATAAAGGTTAAGTAGATGTATTTAGTGAATTAAATACATTATTTATATATACAATAAAATAAATCTTAAGTTAAAACAAATACAGTTGACATTTAAAATCTGTTTATGATAAATGAAATTTTTAATTTCTAAAATGTGCTGAATTATATTGTTCTAAGCAGTAAAAAAATTTCTAAAGGTAGTATGTTTTATTTGCTACACTAAAATAGATTAAAACTGATCTATAAAATTGCCAGTATCTGTGATTTTTGTCTTTGGGTTTAGTTGGAAGTATCAGACTTCCCTTGATATTCACAAACAAACTTGTATATGATTTTATCTTTTAGTATTCTTTGGCTACACAAACTGAGCTGGTGATCTCTTTAACTATCTATAATATGGAATACCTTCTTAGATTATTTTGTTTATACAATGGACAAAATTGCTTGCCATTATTCATTAAGACGGCTAGTGTCAGTAATTTTTTATGTCCTCCTTGCCAATATTTAAAAGACAGTTTTGAAGCCTTTTGCTTTATTTTGTTTTATTTTATTTTTTTGTGTGTTTTAAAACACTCTTCATACCAGGTCTTCCCAAAATTCATTAGGTTCCATGGTTGATTCTCTTTTGTTGTCTAACACACTATACTCTCATTTTAGTAGGTTGCTTGAAAAGTAGCACCTTAAGTTAACTCACTGAGATATCAATTCTGCATTTAGTTATTGAATGCCTACTATATTTCTTGCCCTGCATTAGGACTGAGAATGGTATAAAGTACCATAAGACACAGCTGCTGTCCTCCAAGAAGGAGAAAAAATGGTACAGCTAACATTGTAAAGGAATGTATGACTCAGAGCAAATGTGAATGCTCCTGAAAATAAATAGATAATTTAAAGAAGCAAGAGATAATTAGAATCTAGAATATTTGGGAAAGACCTGATAAAATAGGTTCGGATGTAATAGTTGATAAATATTAATTGAATGAATAAGTCAATGAGTGATTACTGGAAAATGATAAGAATTTAGAAAAGCTAAGAGAAAAAAAAAAAGGAATTCCTGGTAAACTTTCTATCATGAGACTGGAATTGATTCTGCATAAAACATATTTGGGACTATAAGGAAACAAGACTGGCTGGAGGCAGAGAAGTTCTGTTTGGGAAACTAGGGGTGTTAAGAGGCTGGGCTACTGTGTTAGACAGACCCAGGTTTTACTTCCATCTTTGCCATTTACTAGCCATGTGGATTCAATGAGGATTCAGTGAGAATACAGAGAACTTGACACAGAGTCTAACTCAACAAAATATAATGAAATTATATTTTAAAGATATATGTAAACTGAATTGTTGGGAAGCCTTGAATACCAGAAAAACTAGAATAGAATAGTATCTTGGAGGCAATCGGGAATCACTGAAGGTTTTTGACAAAGCACTACAAACAAGCAGAGAAACAAGGTTATTCTGACTCTGAGGATCTGAGAATGGATCGAGAGTCAGTGGATCTTGTCTCAGGTGATAAAGACTTTGATAAGGCGATGCCAGTGTAATAGAAATGAAAATACAAATTTAAGAGACACTTTTCAGAAAAACAGTTCTTAATGGATAATTGGCTATAGGAAAGGAGGGGAAATGAGAATTCAAAGATGAGATTGAGTTTCTGTGACCTTCTAATTCACTATACTGAAGCTTTATTATGATACTGTTCTTGGAGATCCAAGATTAGGTATCCTAAACGATTATCACTTAAATCATTAAGAACCTTGTATGTATCAAAATAAACCTATCTTATTTTAACCATGAGAGAAAATAAATGTTACCATCTAATGAAATCAAGTCATCATTTAGGCTTTTAGTACTGTTTTTTAAAGGAAGTCATCTACTATACTTCCTTCTTGGATATTTGGGAAGGATCAATTCAGTTGACAAGATCACTTACCTTTGAAGATTTATCTCAGCTCAAGGAGTATTTAGCCAGAGAGAACAGGAGGTACCACCTTCCTAGTGCAGGGAATATGAGTCAAAGCTTAATCAAGGGGTAACCCCTACCAACCCTGAAAAACTTTTCAGGATAAAGAAAAGTTTCCTTAGATAGCCATAGGAGGAATGAGCAAATAGTTTAACTACACAAGAAAGGAAGACAGGAACAAAGATATCATAGTACTGTAGAAAAGAGCACTGGACTAGAAGGCAGAAGACCTGTGTCCCAGCTGGGCTTTGTTGAGCAAGTCACCTAACTTTCATTAGACCTCAGTGACCACATCTGTAAAATGAGAACGTTGGAGACAACCTCTAAACCACATTTTGACTCAAATATTGTAGGATTCTAGTTCTTTAAAGCAATCGATGGACATTTTTAAGACTCAGCAAAGGATGGAAAAAGGAAACATGGTCATGGTTCATGGAATGGTTTAGAATTCTGGAAATTGTATAAAAAGAATAAGGAGAATGGTCTAGGAGATGAAAGAATCTAAAGTCAGGGATGGGGCAGAGTGCACACAGCAAATGACAGTCCAGACAAAGCATCTTTGTGAAAGGCCTAGTATTTTTTAAATTTTATTTTAGAATGATGATAATCACAACTTAAATAGTGAATGATATCTAGAGATAACTTGAAGCACTTCACAATCTTGGTAGTTGTGACTTCACCTTGAAATAAAGCCCTTTTGTACAATTTGATAACAGATAATGATAATGGGGTGGCTTAGGGCAGGGACTTTATCCCATATAATCTCAAATAGCACACTCAAAGGCCACCACAAATAAAATAAAATTTAAATTATTTAATATGATTAATTTATATTTTCTAAATACTATGTAAGGGTAAATAATATCTTTTGACAGTTTTTTTTTAATTTTTATTGATTTAACAGACAGTCCTTTTAAAAAACCCATATATGGTGTGCTTGCAGAATGATCACAAATTGAGTTAATACCTTGGAAATTCTTTCTTGCCAAATCACAGTCTTAAAACCTCTTCTCTTGGGTTTCCCTGGTGATGCAGTGGTTGAGAGTCTGCCTGCTGATGCAGGGGACGCGGGTTTGTGCCCCAGTCCGGGCAGATCCCACATGCCACGGAGTGGCTGGGCCCACGAGCCATGGCTGCTGAGCCTGTGCATCCAGAGCCTGTGCTCCGCAACGGGAGAGGCCACAGCAGTGAGAGGCCCACGTACCGCAAAAAAAAAACAAAACTAAAAACCTCTTCTCTATTAAAATTCTGGAGCCACCATGGGTCATAGAAATATTTTTACTTCTCTTACCTTTAATAGGCATACATGAAAATCGTCATTAATTAATTTAAAAATAGATTTATTAGAATTGTCAGAGAGGGTTAGATACCCTTCCTCTACCCTGGCTGGTCTAAGAATTAAATTGATATGAGACAAATTAACAGGAGAAAAATCAAACAAAAGATTAATAACATGTATACATGGGAGAGACCCAGGAAAACTGACTAACTTGCCAAAATGGCCCAAGCCCTCACCTTAAAAACAATCTTCAGCTAAAGACAAAAGAGGATGTTGGAGGTAGTCGTTTGGGACCTCAAAGGGGGAGGAAGACAATTCACATAGAGATGGAAAAGCAAATATTTAGCAAACAAATGCTTGGGTCATGTGGAGACAGTGGTACACTGAGTGGCCTCTGATCTCTAAGGATACCCCCACCACACCTGGTCCATATTCTTTGCAGATTTCTCTGGTGATAGCTCTATTCCTATAACAGGCCCTCTATCTAAATTCTTAAGGCAGTTAGCAAGAAGGTCAAAGTTTCTTCCTGAGTCTTTTGGGCCTTGATTGTTTTCAGCTTGAAATAATTCACATGCCAGATATATTTTGGGGTGGCAGATTTTGTTCCCCTACAGTCTCACCTTTGAAACTTCAAGAAGTTTCACAGTCCAGAAGTTGAATAGATATATTGCTTTATATCTTATCCAATCAGTCTCATAGTCCTGACGATAAGTCAGTTCATTTCAGGAGGCTGTGATGCAGGTAGGCTCTCAAAGTTAGGCCTATAGGGTGCAAGCAATCAGATATTTAATAAGAGGTATTTGTGGGGAGACAAAAGAAAAACAAAGGTTAATTATTGGAGCAAATTCTAAACCCAGTGTCTGAGTCCTGAGAGCTACCAATCAAGATTTCTAGATATCAGGGTCAAAGCATCTTTTACAGTTTGAAATGTCTTCAGTGATGTCATTGGATGTTCAGGCAAACTTTCCAAGAAGCTTACACAGCAACAGTCAAGAGGTTTGTCTAAATATAGGCAATTATGGTGATCTCTCTAAAGTTTATAACAAGTTGTTCAGCTTCAGTGTGCAGGGCTTCAGGAAAAGGGCAGCTTTAGTTCTCAATGATTCCAAATGAAAAGGAGCAGCAGGAGAAAAATTGGAAACATTAGTTTGAAGAGCTGTAGCCAAATATTTGAGGAAACTATACGAATTCAGGATCAAGTCCAGTTTGCAGGACTGGATCTATATATATAGATTATAGTTTCTGCTGAAACACACATTTTTTTCTCTAAAAATTACCCTCACTTCTATCAAAGAAAACCAAATTAAGACTAATTTGTTCGCAAAATAAGTTTAGTGTCATTAAACTTGGCCTGATTATTTACCTAAGTCCAGCAAAAATAGTAATTGACCATATAATCTCTTTTAAATCTGCTTTGCTGGAATTATTCAAAGGAATCTCCAGATTGAACTTTTAAATGCCTCTCATACCATGAAGCCATGCCAAGGACTTGACATCAAATTTACCTGTAATATATATAGATTTGGTTGAATTCTTCTCTTCTTGATGTCCCGAAAATATCCTGAGGTTCTTGTGCCTTCCAGGCAATGACCTTCCTTACTCACCTGGTAAGGCTGCTGGGAACCCTGTAAGAAAGGTACCAGGCTGTTTTTCCAAAGGGCTTTATGGCTCCATAAAGTCAATCTTAGTTCCTTAAAGCTGTCTGGTCATATCTGATTCTATGCATATTCTCAAAGATGACATTCCAGTCAAAGCTTTGGTAATATAACCAATGTTTCCAATTGTGTTCTAATACAAGGAGAATAGATTTTTAGTGAACATGTGTAAATAAATATATTGTCATGAAAATAAGAATACTCACTAAGAGTTTCCAAATTCTGGAGGGATAAGGTAGGAAGAAAAAGTTATTTCAATTCTATTTACAAAGGTATAATTTACCGAATTGCTATAAGCTATAGTTAATATAAGAGGAAATATTTCTTTTTATCTGGAAAGCAAAGATTAAAAAGCCAGTATAATTTCAGACAAAAAGTCATAAAAATTATAACTCACATTCATCAGTTCATTCAGTCCCATATAATTATTCTTATTGACCTTGATCTTTTATTAGCAGTTTTATGAAGCCATTAGGTTTTTCATTAGAATTCTATAATTTCTTACTAGTTTAGTGGTATGATCTACAAGTTATCAGAAACTTATATTTGTCCAAAAATCCTTTCTATGAATCATCTTGAAGATCTTCATTTTGTAAAAGCATTTTAGTAAGACAATAACTGTCTATAAATGACAAAAGACAAATTAAAAATCTGATTGCAATGCGATTGACAAGGAAATTTGGCTATTTCTGTGACATACAACATTTTAAGATAATAACTAGAAAAATGGTAACATACCAGGACATATCTGAATTTTAGGAATTTCATATAACTTCTAGAACATTTATATTAATAAAATTTACCCATACAATATAACCTAAGAAGGTTTATCATTTCTCATTTGACAATGCTTCCCATGTAATTTGACATACCATGTTTGTTAGTTTAATATCTCTCTTCGAGCTTTTTCAGGGGCCCTCTGAAACATCCCAAAGTTAGCTAGAGGTCAAAAGGACTTTATTTAGAATTTTGATTTAGGAAAGTTTGTCAAAGATATCAAAAGGTTTTAAAACACTTGGTCAAATAGGATTATAGGTCACTGTGAAACAATACTTATTCACTTAATCAAAGTGACAATAAAAGATTTCAAAAGTAAATACAGAAAGTTACAACAGGTTACTTGAAAGGTAAGAAATTTTACAATCTGCTATCAAAGTAGATGAATATTCCAAGAAAACTTTGTCTTCCTAACAAGAGAGAAAACCAAATTCTAATTTTGCACCAGCTTACTTTTAACATTAAAATTAATTCACTCAATTAAATTTATTTTAATCTTAACCAGTCCTGACCAAGCACAAAACTCTTCGCAGGGCTCCTTTTCCACAAATCTTCTATAACTTCCTTTTTCACCTTCAGATTTCGTCCTGTGATTTCTCTTTTACTCTTTCCCTCTTTTTTTAACCCGTCTTTAGGACAAAATTACTTTTTTTCCTTAACAAAAAGCATTTCCACTCATACCTTTTTCTCCTTACATATGAAGATGTTTTCCTTATTAGTTTTAGTAGTTTTACTTATATAGATTAATTAGAATTTGTAACCCTTAGAAACCTTAATTTCTACTGAAAACTAAGCAACTGTAAACTGTTATACCAGTATTTTTTTTATTGGAAAATTTATAAATACATTTTATAATATCCAAAAACATACATTTCCTTATGGCATAATTTTTTTTCAATGTGATGCATGACATGTTTCTAATAAACCCAACATCTTTAGTTTTTCTGTAATAAGAAGACAAAAGTAGACTTAGAGTTGTTTAACAATTAATATTTCAGTATTTTATCTTCTCTAGAAATGATCTAGACAGTCAATGAATTCCCATCATTTAACTTAGCAAAACTCTAAAGCTTCAAGTTACCAATAAAATTTAAGGAAATTACTTTTAAGTAGATAGGCCATAAAACATAATTATTCTTAAAGAGTTCATCTAAAAACTCTTGTTTTATTTAAATTTATTTAATTACTTATGAAAATTTTATCATACAAAATTTATCCTTTTTGGTGACAAATTTTGTAACAGAGATAACTGAATATATTTAACTTGTGGTAAACCTGGTAGAATGTGTTTAATTTACATTTAATGCTGATAACTCTCAAGATAAGCCTGTTTAATTAAACCAACAAACTTAAACTTGCTTTTATTTATTAAAGATTAATCCTAGATCAGGTACACTTGAAAACTATTTGGATTCATTTCTGCTACATTTAGAAATGTTTAATTTGTAAGTGCTTACTTTTAAGTCAATTAAAAAGAGTTCTTTACAAATTAATTTTGGTTAATACCATTCAGAGATACAAAAATACCATATCTATAATGTACACACATAGACATAGACACAACCACAGATGTCATAGCTTTCATTGTAAAAGTTTAGTCATGAATTAGGTACAACACAAAACTCACTGGTTTATAAACAACAATTGGAATAAGTTTGTATCTGCTCAGATTGCTAAGGCTTTTTACTATGTGGAAAAGACTTTTAAGACTTGTATTTGTCCTTGATAAATCTTTAAGGAGGCTGTGGATTAGATTTTGTGTGAGGGAGCATTTCCAGCAGATTGTACTTTTTAAAAGATCTCTTTTTTTTCTTTGGTGTTTCAGGTTCTATCTGATTGAGTCAGCCAGGCTCAGTCTCAGGCCATTGTGAGCTGTATTTACATTTCTGATTTTGTAGAGATTTGCAAGACAAAGATGGTTGCTTTCCATTTCCCCTAAGAACTGGGCTGCTGCCGAAATAATATCAAAAGGCTGATCTGTTCATCCAACTACATTTTCTTTAATTTGCTTCTTTATATCACAAAGAAGATTTCCAACTAAAATGGAAACCAAAAGATTTCTATGTTCTAGAACTTTAGGATTCAAGGCATCGTGCCTTCAAAAAGTCTGCACAAAGCATTCAATAAATTCCCTCTTTCTGAGTGCACAAGGCCACCCCATACCAATTCACTCTAGGGGCAAAATCTTCCACTAGTGGTTCTTTTATCCCCTAAATATCAACCCCCAATTTCCTTCTCATATTATGCGGGCTCAGGCAACCCTATTGGCTTCCTTTAGCGTATTCAATTAACACTGCCTAAAGGGTGGATTTACCTGCCCTGTCTTACAATACCAGGCAAGGGAAGACAAAATGTCCATCCCCACAATGCAATCAGGCAAAAGAGATGCAACCATCTTACATAAAGCCCATTCAAATACACCAATTTCCTTATAAACTTTCATCTTAGTTCTATCAGTTCTTATAATTTTAACCTTAGTTTCCATTAGGACCAACAAGTCTGTCTTACAAGGAGTCCCAGAAACTTTTCCTTTTTTTCCCCCAGCCATTTTATTCATTCCTGTATAAAAGGCTTTGAGGACCCCAGTAAGGGGTTGAGCCAAGGGACCCAAGCCTTTTTGTCAATCTTTGATTTGATTAATTGGCCTAAATCTTGCCCCAAGCAATTGCTGGTCAGGTTTCTCAGTGTAATTTTTTCCTACCAGCTTTTAAAATTTATCCAAACTGGGGTAATTAGAGCAGATTTGTTTGGTGGCCTTGTCGGGGAGCACCAATGGGGGGTCCCTTTGGCTCACACAGTCCTAGGTAGTGCTGTATTAAAAACCTTTGTTTTGATCCCATCAATGTTCGTTTTATTTATCCCAACTCTTAATAACCATCTAAAGATTTCCATCTTGCTGTGGTGAGTTCCATGACTCTTCCCTTTCTGATTCCTCTTTATTCTACCACTTTCAATATTTGCTTTATTTATTTTATTTTTTAACAACCCTTTAAAAATTTCCATCTTGTTGGGAAGAGCCTCTTTCTCCTCAATTCTCTTATTAATTAATCTAATGTTTTTATTAGCATCTGTAAGACCCATTGAGGGGAAGCGGAGACCACAAATTTAATAAGGCTTCCTGAACAGGTTTTTTGTTTTTATTTTTAAAACTAAGAGAGTTCTTAAGGTTAGCTGTTATATATCATTATATCCACCTTTTAATTTGGTCTTTCCATAGGTACCAGTAAAATAGCTGTTTATGATGAGAGTTTTCTAAAAATTGACCAATTTATAAGTTTTTCCGATTCAAAGGATCCATCATCTGGCCATTGATGAGTAGGATCTTAATAGTGATTCAAACCAATAAGCCAATTTACGGAAAGACCCTGAGGTAACTTTCCAGACCATGGTACCACGGACCGAAGTGAGGGCATGGATGATGTAGTTCCCATCTTCCAAAGGCTCACTCCTAAAAATATTCTAAGAAAGTTTGAGAAGATAAAGGCCCCTTATGGACTGGACCCCTAATGACAAAACTCCTCTGAAAGCTGGCACAGCTGGACAAAGAGACTGCTCAGAATCCCAGTCTATTTAACTGGCTGCCAAATGCACACTGGTATGTGGACCTTTTGAATGGCAGAAACCAGAGAGATTTTTCTCATTAGTATATAAACTAAACTCTCAAGGCATAGAAGACAAAAAGAAAACTTGATCAGACCAATGGTTTTCTCCTTATAACAAATGACACAAAAGACAGAGACAAAGAAAAACAGTGACCATCCTTGGGAGAAAAAAGATCAACAAACCAAAAGTAGTACTCTACCAAATTTTAAACCAAGAGTCACGAAGTCCAGAGATATTTTGGGGTGGCAGATTTTGTTCCCCAGCAATTCCCTGAAATTGTATATCAATCTGGATTTTGTACATTTGTGCATTTTTCCTGAGAAAGTATCCATGCTTTCATTGACTTCTAAAAGAAGTCCATGACCAAAGGAGGATAGAAAATTCTACTCTGTGACCTAAAATTGACAAAAGTCAAGAAACTAGACTGCATGAAATATTTGTAAATATAACATTTAAAAAAAACTCAACAGTAAAAATACAATTAAATGTTTTATTTATCACAATCTCTAGCTAGTGTGCTGACTAAATTTACTGGCAGATATCCTCACAAATATCATAGTGATCCTTCTAAACATCACATTCTTCAGACCTAGTTCTCAAATAGGAATTAGTCATGCAAATTCCAAAGAACACAATTTAGAGACAGTTCTTGGAATCTAGCCTGGTATTAACTCAATTTGTTCAGTTCTTTTTGTTTCAATTGAAGTATGAAATACAAACATTTCTATAGACTAACTTAACTGCATATATGTCAGCCAAAATCCAAAATAAAGACAATAAATCCCTCATTATCAAAGTGGTTTTCAAATGCTCATTATAAATCCTGCTGGGTCTGAATTGTCTTTCCCCTTAAAAAAAAAATTTCCCTCTGAATTTTGATATTAAATTATTGATCAATAGTGCCATTTTATGCAAATCTTACCTGTCATTGCATAAGCAAACTGGAGTGAAAACTTAATAACTTTTCTAAAAATGTTTGCATGTATATATATATGGAGAGCAACTCAGCCCAAATTCTGCCTTTGGAAAAAAGTGCACAAATCCAATGAAGCAAAAAGAGCCTTGTGCTTGTTTACTGGAAGGAATAATTTGGGGAAAAAATTAATAGCATAGCTACAAGTTAAATTGAAAACAGTGGAGCATTGATAAATGCTGAGAATTAGTCTTCCAGGCCTAAACAGCTGATAAACGGTAGAACTGTGAAAGCAAATACCTTTCCTTAAATCAGATATATTTAGTTAACCTCTTATTATTTGACAGCCTATTGATTTTTATTCACTTTTTATATTTCCTTGAGTGATAAAATAGTTCTTTTTCTCAGCTAGTTATTAACTGACTATATACAAAGTTCTGGGATTTGTTGAAAATTCTGTTTTCCTGCTAATTTACTTTAGCTGCCTTTATGTGGGGATGGGAAGGGGATGGAGGGGGACATCATTAAACCACAAAAGTAAAATCCCATGTGATATTTGCTCATGTCTACCTATCTCATCTTGTATATGGGATGGACTTCCATGTATGCAACACTTGTTACAATACTGACAATATGGCCATCATTTAAATATCAGAATGAATAATCTATACAGAGTTAGTTATTATTTATTTTTCATGAAATTACTATTTTCTTATTAGAGTAGCCCTAGAAAAACTTCTGCATATGTTTACCAGCTACATAACAAAATTTAAATCAAATGAGTTTTCCGGTCTGGAATTTTAGTTTGATTTCAAAAAAAAGATAGCGTGAATATGTTATATGATGGAAGATTTGTTTTAATTGCCTTTTTAAAAATTACTGCAAAACATTGAAAAAGACTTTTTTCTTAGAGTGTCTAATACTTGTTTGGAAAAGAACAAAGCTGCCAGCCATGGAATCTCTTTTTCTAAAAACAGAGCTATATTTATATTTTTTTAATCACCCACGTAGCAGGACTCAAGTTTATTCACAATCACATTCATTTAATCCGGCCTAAGGGAAAAAACTCTCTTTGTCTATGTAAGTTCATGTGAAACAGCAAGGCTTCTCTCTAGGCCACTGAGAGTTTCATTAACCTCCTGCCTATACTATCTGATGGGTAGACTCATACCTCTCTTCCTGACCTGTTCCCCTCAAATAAGGTAGAACATTTGTAGAAGCCAAATGCATCACATTTTCTCCATTCAGCCTGTGACTAGAGACACAAAACAAAGTGAACCAAAGCAAACCACATTATCAGAACAATGAATGTTTTTTCTGAGATCCTTAAGAATAACTTCTAAATTCTAATTCTTCCTCAATTTTTCTTGATCCAAAATAGAATATATATTTTGATTTTCATGAAATAATTCTATTAGGCATTATATTATAAAATAATTAAGAGAGTGTTTTTGTTTGTTCTTTACTGATTATTAAAGTGTCACTTTTCATTGCAGAAAATTTGGGGTGAGTGCGGAAGCATAAAGAACAATATGCAGTCCAAATCAATCATAATCCCACTACCTACAGATAGCTATTTGTTGTATTTCTTACCAGTTTTTTTACATTAACATTTTAATATATATATATATACATATAAACATTATATATGTTTTTCTCAAATGAAGATCACAATGAATATACAAATTTTTTTCTTTTTTTTCACTCAACATTAAGCATTTCCCTGGTCATTAAAATCATGTAATGATTGTTAAACATTCAGTCATATGGATTATTGGTGCTTACCAATACTAACACCTCAAGAACTTTGCGAAAATGTAGATACACTGCCCTAATTCTGATACAGCAGAAGATTCTGATACAGCAAGTTTAGCCCTGAGCATCTGTATTTGTAATAAGTGGTTCTGACACTCAGATCAAGCTTGAAAACCACTGCTGTACACTAAAGTCTACTTACTTCTCCCTTTCTGTTGGGCATATAAATTGCTTTCAGCGTTTTGCTATATAAATATACTATAACATTTATTATGTTACTCTGTCAACATCACTGATTAATTTCTTAGGATTGATTCCTCATAGAGGAATTATTATCAATAATTTTCAATATTGTCAATAATTTTCAAGGGTAAGAATTGTTTTTTAGTTTTTGTTGTACAAAACCATATTATTTTCTTTCCTGGTTTAAATTCTATTTTCAGTGTATTAGGACATTAAATCCTTGACTGTATTGAATATTATCCTTACTTTTATCTTTGCCAATATGAATAGCAAAAAAATGAATTTGCATTTCTTTAATTCACATTAGTTTAATTCCAAGTAAGGTTGAATTATTTTTATATGATTTTGTACTTCTTCCTGCATAAATTATCTACCAATATCCTTTGCAGGTTTTAAAGGATTTTCTTATGTGTTTTACACAATTGCATGTTGATTCACATAATTTTTCAGTTTTTAAAAAATATATTAAAATGTATCAGGACTACAAAAAAACTTTCTAGCATCATTCAGGTAAATATTCTGGACATTTTAACACCTGATCTTTAAATTTTATAGAGAGTTTAGTATGAAGAGAACACTCAAGTTAAAAGAGTACAGGCCTAAAACTAAAGAGACTTTCTCATGTGTATATAATTAATGGATCCTTTTTTATAAGGATAATAAAGCATTAGCAAAATTACACAGTAGTTTAGACAAATAAAATCCATTAGGTCCATATATTATTGATATCAGGGACAATAATGAAGTGTTCAACCTACTAAGTGAAATGTAATTGAATTTGTTTTAACCAGACTAAATATAATATTGGAAACTATTTATTCTACAAATTATATATACCCTGAATATCTTGTGTGCAAACAATGACTAAGTCTAAGGCTTGTATATCAGTCCTTTACAATAATATTCTCAAATCCAGGAAATCATAAGAATACTTTACTAAACAAACTTTTAAAAATTTCTCTGTTTATATAGGTAAACATTTCATCAGATGTAAACTTTAATATCTCACCAACAGAAAAAATTATACTATAAGAATTATGGTCTAGAAGTAAATACAATGAGTGAGGCATAAAGTAAACATAAAAGCATATCTAAATCTATAGAATTTAATGATAAATTATTTACGGAAATGTAGAGAGTAAGAGATAAATATCTTAGCTTAAATTGAGCATGGTTTCAACAAGAAAATCTTAATTTGCACTAATTTACCCAAAATTAATAAATGGAAAAAGTTTAGGTCTGTTAATTTCCATTCTAAAGCTTTTGTTTAGTTAACAAAAATGGGTCCCAGATGCTAGGGCAAGGAGAGATGGATTTTCATAGTCTCAAACTCAACTGAATGATTGCAGGAGTAAAAACTCCTGGAATTTTTCCAGAGGTCCTGGAATTTGTCCAGGTGAGCATTTTTGTTCCAGGCCTGAATTAAGTTCTCCATCACCTCACCACTATGAAAAAAGCTATTTGGAGTGGGGTTTTTCTTACCTAGGATTCCCCTAAGTTATAAAAGGAAAAGGCAAATAAGTATGTTACCTGGGTCCTATTGCAGTCTATAAAAGGTCACTGTCAACATACCTGGGCTCTCAAATGTGGTTTATTTACACTTCCAGCAAAAATATGATCACTTATTGTTGTTTCTTCCTCTCTTTCCATTTTTAAATGAAAGCAATCCATTTCGATTGAGTTTATTCTGTAAAGCTGCATTTAATAGAATGAAAGGAATAATTAATGTAAAAAATAGCCCACAATATTTTTCTTCTTTCTTTTATCTGCTTGGCAGATTACTATTATGGCTTCTCTGATGCTTAATCAGGACAAGAATATCCTTATCATCAATATGAGTTTCTGACATAGATTTCAAAATCTATGTCTGAAATGTATGAAGGGGATTCCAAAGTAATAGTAAAATGTGCTGCAGCAAGGATCTGCTGTCTATGTGCCTTATTTACCTGACTCCTTATGACTTCCTTAGGCTTGCTTGTAATTATTCCTTCAGGGTTCCTTTTTCTTTTTGCCTGGATAAAAAATACTTTTTAAACTAGTCTAGAAAACTGAGTAAAGTAACTTTATGTACATTTTAAAAGTCAGTTGATGATTCTTATTAATAACATGTAAAAGTGATGCATTCTATAAAATAGAACAGATGTTCAAATAGTCCTTACAGATGTGGTTTATGCTGCATTTTAAATAGCAATCTAAGGATGCCTTTAGACTTAAACTGATTACATAGAGAAATTACATCTTTAGTCAGACAATTGTAGAAAATAGCAGGCACTTTTAATAGGCAAAGAAATTTTGAAATCCTAAAGACTGTCTCTAAATATTAATTACAAAGTGCCTTCATTTAAGAAAAGTAAAATTTTACTTCATTAAGTAAAAGTAAATTTTACATGTGATAGTATTATGTGAATTCTATTGAAGGACCACAGGAAAATGTGGATTGTGAACTGGGCGGTGACTTACCTACGGGTCAAGTATATTATATTAACCAAATATAGATACATACACACACATATATAAGGATAGCAGTGTGAAACTGAACTGTTTTTACATGGCCTATTAGATGTTGTTAGAAAGACAATGTCTTAGAATAACTTTGTAGAAAGCTTTATTCCAAACAGTTTTCTCAACATAAAGCTTTTTTTCCTTATCCATTTTTTAATTTTGCTTTTTTGTTTTCTATTGTGCTGTGAAACTGTCTTTAGATATGTTTATCTTTAGAAACTGTCTTTAGATATACTAGATGGCTAGTAACCATGTTAAATAACCCTCTCATGAAATGATTTTAGTTTTATCAAAGGAATGGTCTAAATCAACATATAAAATAATTGGGATACCACTTTATTGGAAAAAAATCTAATAGAAATGTTTAAGACTAAAGTGGATTATAAAACTAATTTTCTCCAAAATAGAAAACTTTAGTTGTTAGCTTCACTTCATTGAAAGACAAATATATTTAGCTTCTTATGGACGTAAAATAAATTAAAACAACCCTTTTCTCCCAACAGCATTTTAAAAAAATAGATGACTCTAGCTTCACTGAATATTCGTTCATCCCTAGATTTCAGTCTGGTCCTTTTGGTGATTAAACTGACAACTTGGTATTGTTCACTTCAGGAAGTATATTAATTATTTTACACCACTAACATGGGACTTACTTGGAAATGTGGGGACAGCTAATTATTTACTTAGCATTTAATAAATGGTAGTCTAACTTTTAAAAAGTGTTAATCCTGCGCTTCCCTGGTGG
The DNA here is from genome assembly GCF_963455315.2 of Globicephala melas. NCBI lineage: Eukaryota > Metazoa > Chordata > Mammalia > Artiodactyla > Delphinidae > Globicephala > Globicephala melas. The sequence continues at coordinate 81,912,369 of NC_083321.1, forward strand.
CGCAGTGGTTGAGAGTCCGCCTGCTGATGCAGGGGACACGGATTCGTGCCCCGGTCCGGGAAGATCCCACATGCCGCGGAGCAGCTGGGCCCGTGAGCCGTGGCCACTGAGCCTGAGCGTCCGGAGCCTGTGCTCCGGAACGGGAGAGGCCGCAACAGTGAGAGGCCCGCGTACCGCAAAAAAAAAAAAAAAAAAAAAAAAAGTGTTAATCCTCTCAAAGTGTGTGGTTTACTCATGGGAAATGTTTACTCTCCAAGTGGATCAGACCATTACAACACTGGAAAATGCACATCATTTACCTGAAATATTACAAAAACATTTTAAAAGAATAAATACATTAATAGGCTGATTTGTGGTGAAATGTGACATTTTTATTAATCAACTAAATGATATTTCACTTGCAAATCAATGTTCAAATGCTACTCATTAACATGAGGTTGCTTTGTTTTATGGGAGGCAAAACCCATGACACATTTTTTTAATCCTTTTAGAGAATAATTAGAATGTGCTACCCTTATTCCCCTAAAGAGATAAACATGGAGGAAATCTAATCTAGTGTTTGTTTGCGAAGTCCATATCAAATGCAGCATGACTTCCTGTGGTTTAATTACATAATTTAAACAGTCAAATTGGATATATGATCCTGGTTTCTAAATAGCATCTAGTGACTTTAAGAATCAACACGAAATTCAAATATAAGCTCCCTGAGAGCTGCTACTACATTTCTCTTGACTATTCTATGACTTCCAGCCCAGGAAACTGAACCAACACAAATAATAAAAGGAATAATAATTAAGCCATACTCTTTGTTGTCAGAAAATCTGTACACAAAAATTAGTGGCTGATTTGCTGATTTGTTTACGCAATTATGTTTTTCCTTCTGGGAATGAATTTTCATTTGTCTCTTACCGGTGGTTGACATTCTTAGAGGCAAAGGAATTCAAGACACAATTCTTTGTCAATTACTAGTAAATTCAAGTTTATTACTGTTTTGCAAAAAAAAAAAAAAAAAAATCCATGTAATTGGTTGATGTTGATGTCAGTTACTTGACAAGAAATGAACTGTGAAAGTGAACACCACCAAATGCTACAGGTTTAATACACTTTGAAGGAAACTACAATTGCCTGGTGGAAGGGGCTGCAGGATGACAAAATGAGAGGTTTATTTAGCGTCTGGGAGAAGCTTATAAAAGAGCTTAAATCCTCATTCCTTCTAACATCTTAACAGCTGTGCAGTTTCTTACAAAATATGTTTTATCGTTTCAAGAAATGCTGTTAACCTCGCAGTTTTAAAACTGAATGAACAAGGCCTCTTGGACAAATTGAAAAACAAATGGTGGTACGACAAAGGAGAATGTGGCAGCGGGGGAGGTGACTCCAAGGTTAGCCTCAATGTCACCAAAAGCGGGTAAACAGTATGTAAAGTAATAGGTGCATCTGCTGGGAGACATAATTTAGACCTACTAATACCACTGAAGTTGCTAGTCAAGTCCCTTCACAAACTTAAGTATGCAATTACTGTCAAAGCAAAAATATTTGCAAACAATATCAATTTGGGGACACACTAACAAACCTAACTAAAATAGTCACTGAAAATCTCTGGCTCTGAAGAAGTTATGGATCAGACATAGTCCTAGGAACCTTCGTTTTGGAAAGCAGGCTTTTGAAAGAGCAATTAGCGAAGAGGAGAGAGAATAGAGAAGTTCAGTCTGTCTTGTTTTCCTCACGAAAAGAGCTGCCACGAAATGTTTTTAAGTAATAACAATAATCTGACTCCACTAAATCAGGTACCTACCAGAAAGACATTTCTCCACTTAAAACTCTCAGGCTTCCATTAAATAGCAAGTTATATAACAAATCAAAGGTAATCATATGAACTAGACAGTTTTTGCCTTCCATAATGGGTCAAACTAAAGAAATATCTGGCTACAAAAATAAGACCAACTCAGTTTTATCTTTACTGCATCCCTGTCTTATTTCCAGCTTCATAAAATAATGTTTTGCTTTTATTTCTAAGCAGAAGTTATTAACTAGTGTTCCAGAACTCTTCTTCACTGTGGATAGACATAAAGAAAACCAATCCAGTGATGGGAATATTCTGACTGAATTTTCTTTCCTTACATATCTTCAACTGGTATGTAAGAACATTGAAAAATTTTAAATATACACTCTTTATTTTAAATTCTAGAGAATTGCCCAAAACAAGTAGTCCTGCTCATCTTCAGGTTCTTGGTTGGGCTACAAATTCTCTCACTTGCCTGGCCACCAAACCCAGAGAATTATGCTCTGTTTAAAAAGGGTATATCTGTCAAGGAGGCTGCAAACCTCAACCTCTTCCAATGCTGGTAACTTCCCCCTCGATCCTGATCTGAAAAGCCTTTCAAATTCAGCTTACTTGTATATTTCCATCTTATAGACAGCCCTGTTGCAGGAGAAGAAAAAATAAACTTTGCAAAATGAATATTCTGGCCGCAGAAGGAGGCATGAAAAAGGAGGAGACACAGAATTGTGTGGACCCAATTCTGATCATCCATCTCCTATCCTGAGGGAGAATCTGAGTCCCTGGAGAAAAAAAGCAGAGAAAAGCTAGAGAGAGTCATCAGGGATTCTTCTGAGATGGTTCCCATTTAAGACACCTCCATTCAAGACAGCAACCGTATGTTTTCTTCAGAAGTATTAACTCTTTTATATTTTGGAGCCCCAACTTACCTAGAATGTTCTGATCATTTCCATAAAAATATGAATACGTAAATAATATACACACATAAATAGAAAATTGCTCATTTACACTAATAATCTACTCCTCTATGCAAATTAGAAATGTAAGAAAATGTACTCTAATAAGACCAGAGAAAACAAAACTGAAGATATTCTATTCAATTAGAAAAACTTTGTTTGCAAATTTTTATTTTTATCACAAATATAAACAAAGTATAATATTGCTTAACAGATAAAATTTTCCACAAAAAATGAATAATGAATTCCTGTTTTAGTGTATATTAAAGACTCTTAGACTCTTTCCAGAGAAAAATAAGCAAGCAGAAGCAGAAATGTACACATAATGGAAAAATCTATGTAACAAAAGTCATTTTACTTTACTTAAATAAGGGATTGGACAACTCAATTGAATTTTAATCTGTTTGCATCCAACATTGGTACATAATGGACACCAAATAAATATATGAAGCTAACCTTGTAGTTTTCAAAAATCAAACTGCTTATTCCTGTACTTTCACCTGTTACTTTCACCAAACATGAACTATAAGATGACATTCTAAAATGTTATTTCATATTTTGAGTCATTTTCTAAAATGTTATAAAAATTAACATAAAATGTATGTTAATTACATATATAATTACAGTATGTTCTATTTTCCCTCAGGAATTTTGTTTTCACACTAGAAAAATATTTCTAGTCGGTTGTATATTGATATAATATTTATCACCAATAGAACAGGTAATAATAATAATACCCTACTCTGCATTTATTTTAAAAGGTGGTATTTTAAATGGCCTGACCTAACTTAGAATCAAAGTAAATTACCAGGAGATAGTTGCTGCTTTTAAATTTTTGTTCTGTAGCTCCTTTGGGTGACTGATTTTCTTTTTAAACTTACCCCTTCCATTTGGCCTGATCTTTATCGAAAGAGGTGAAAGGAGGAAAAGCGCTGAATTGGAGGAAGAGGCTGGCTCTTAAGCCTTTGCTAAGTATAAAGCCAACGCAGAAGAGAAAATTAAATACTGCCAGTTTATCTACAAGGCACATTGTGTGAAATGCACACTCAGTGATCTCAGCACAAGTATACAAATCATCTGGTGTGATCTTGACATAAAGAATCTTAGTAGGAAAAAATTAACTTTCCTAACAGTGATTCATCTGGCAAAGGGGGGAAAGCATGGAAAGCTGTACCACACATGAATATGTTCCAATGAGGGGCTAATTGACCCACCTGTCATTTACAGGATTATAACAAGGAAAGACATCTCCAGCCTTCCATACAGCAGCACATTATTAAAGTTCTGTTTTACCTGGGCTATGCACCAATATCTATGGGTAAAAGAAGAAATACCCACTGTTGATTGATTGATTTAATATAATCAACAACTGAATTATTTGGAGTCACAGTGGCAGCTTCCAGTTCACAAAATAATTAGCCTCCCCACTCAACTGATAGCCATTCCCAGAGCATGACCAAGGCAGCCCTAGGCCAGAGGCTCCACAGAAGAAATAAGGGAAAAGGTCTGGTATGTTAAATGAAATAAAGTGGAAAGGCATGATTTGAGAGGGGATGAATTTGTTTGAAAAATTACTCCTTTGAATGTTATTGTGCTGTGGCCTTTTTTATGGTCATAAGAAATTCATACTCATTCTTGTGAATAAGAGAAATTTACTAATTGGCAATGAACCAATTTAAAAGTTTCATTGCAAAGTCTAAAACTCATATCCCCTTTGATTAATCTGATATGATTTAGTCTGAGCACAAATGATACACAGAATTTTATGCCAATTTTTATGTGAGTTGTTTAATCCAGGTTCTAGTTGGAAATTTTGGCAATACTTGTAATCATCAATGACCCATAATGCTAATAATATCTACAAAATTATTGATTTTTTTCTGTTTGTTTTATACTTTATTCTCCTCCTATATATATAAAAATAGGCATACTCATGGATGTGGATATTCATATTTAAGTCATTTTGTAAATGTTGTTACCAAATAATGAGTTCTTTAGGAATTATAGTAAATCTCACAATACCCAGTTTTTAATTTGGCATTTTGAAGAATACAGTCCATTCCTGACTTTAAAATATGTTATACTTGCAAATGGCCTTCTCCCCAGCCATGGAAACCAATGCAATAATAAAGGGATTATTATGGAACATATGCATTCATAAGCAGGAAAAAATGTTGTAAACAAAGACCAGTAAGGGAAGCTAACCCTTGGAGAAGGACTCTCCTAGTAATGAATTTCTTGCTCAGTGCCTGACATTCCACCAGTTGACCATTAAGCTTGGTTGTTAATAAATATCTATTATTCAAAATTCCAATCTAATCTTATCCTCTAAAACCAGACTACTGGAGTGAACAGCAGAATGGACAAAGAGGCAAGGGGAAAATGAAGCAGGTAGGAGAAATGGTCCTTAAGAAGGAAGAAAGATAAGTCAAAGGCAGTCTTCATTTAATCCAGGGGTCCCCAACCCTGTCTGCAACCTCTTAGGAACCAGGCCACACAGCAGGAGGTGAGCATTGGGCGAGTGATAAGCTGCATCTGCCACTCCCCAGCATTACCACCTGAACCATCCCTCCCCCGACCCCTTGGAAAAATTGTCTTCCATGAAACTGTTCCCTGGTGCCAAAATGGTTGGGGACCGCTGATTTAATCCATATTTTTGGATTCAAAATAGCTGTCCCATCTATAAGAAACTTTAAGGAAACTGCTTTCATTTTCCTTCTCTTTTCAGCATTAAGTCCTCCTCCTCCCCGCACAACCCATGCAAGAAGTACAATATAGACTAATATAAGGTACTTTACACATGCGTTAAAAAGGCTTTGGTGAGCTAGCCTGGGGACCTAAAAACCCTTAGTATCAGTTAAACAAAAATGCTTGTTCTGGATTCAGAATAATTTAAATGTAATAATTTTACAGAGCCCCTACCCTGAGTCAGATATCCTTGTAAATATTTTACAAAGATGAATGAGATGTGGCTTCTATTCTCAAGGAGTTCACAGTTCACCAACCAACCCTCAGGTGTAGTTTTGTAACAATCATTTCATAAATGGAAGTGGGGGATGTAATGTGGGGGTGGGGAGGTTATAGACAGTAAAATCTAGATTAACTGGGGCTAACCAAGGACCCCAATTAACCATAATCCTCACCCCACACCCAAACTCAGGTTTTTAGTACAAAGCATTAAATCATGCTGACATTAGATTTTAATCCAAAAAACAATATAATATTTTATGAATGTGGCAAGTGCATATGCTTAAATTGAACAATAAACCTTGTAAGATCTTTGACATTGATACAAAAATTTAATTGAATTCAGAAACCAGATAAACAAAAACTTATATTTTAGAAACTTTTTTCAGAAAAACAGTACCAAAAAAAATGGATTTTAGTTTAACTGTTAATCAGAAAACTCAATTAACCAGAAACCCCTATTTCCTAAGTCTTCTGTTGTTAATATTTTCAATTACACAGACCATTACAAACCCTGATTCAGGTACTTCCTAGCTGACTAGATGAGTTAACCTCTCTGTGCTTTGGTTTCCTCATTTGTAAAATACAGGTGATAATAGTAACTAAACATGTAAAATATTTTTAATAGTCCCTGGTACATAGTGAGTGCTCAGTAAATGTTAGGAATCATCATCACCATAATTATTAATGCATTACCTAGTTGTGTAGATAGGTTCATAGAATTAATCCCTTGGTAACCAAATAAATGTATGCTGTGTTTCTCCAAATGCACTCAATATTTCCTAGAAGAAGTGAAGCATTAGGAGATACAGCCAGACAAAATGATTGTGGCAGCCTTAAAAATGTCAAGAGGAATGCAAGGAGTCTCTCTCCGAATGTAAAAGCAAAAAGAAACGAAAACCAAACAACCACAAAAACAGTAACAACAGAAGATCCTAGGCGTTACTGCTTCCCATCCATCTTTTTAGGCTTTATTCTACACACACAGAGGTTAACGTGGGAATGAAAGCCAGAAGAATTCTTAGGTTCCTCAGAACACTGACACTGACTGACAAGTGAAACTTTCCTCTCTGAGACTCCTTGTATAATATTTAGTATTGAAGGACTCAAAGACAGTAGAAAAGAAAAATGGAATTTTATAGTATGAGGAGTTTGTCTGTTTATAAAAATCTTGGTTACCCCTAACCTATCATGTATTTGTTCTAAGAATTTATAGAATATATTATAATTACTGCACTTTATACTTAGAATATATTCATATGGTAGACTCAAGATAGATGAAAATTATTTCTGGTGATATTATTTAAGTTAAATACTGCAATTCAGAAGGAAAATATCAGCATGGGCTTATACTTTAAACTAATGATTTACATATTTGTCTTATAAGGACTTTCCTCTGCATGAGGTGGCCCTTTGTCAGTAACACCTGACTCACCTTCCTCTTTCAATTAGGTCTTGGATGAGAGTGGCAAAGGAGTCAATTTAATGATGGATACTGTAGCCATACATTTAAGGCATAGAGTAAAATTCCACTAGCTGAATCATAATGCCGGCAAGAAATGAAACCAGTCCTACCTAGCTTCTATTTTAAGCCTGTCAACCTATAGCCACTTCCATTAATTTTGAAAGAAAAAAAGGAGCTTCTGGACTTTGAATGACTCCACGTTTATGGTGGGAAAACTGAAAATGCTCAAGAAACCCAATCCAGGCTAATAGTTTTGGATTCACAGTAATTGCATACATTTTATTTAAAAATCGTCCCTAGCAGTATGTGCCTGTTACCTAAAGCGATGGAGCAGGCCCCAGTTTTATGTCTGATTTGAAACCTGGGCCTACAGTACAAGACATAACACCTACTGTGGCCTCTGCTCTGTCACTTTGCCATGCGATTCTAATGTAGTTTTACTTGAATAACATAAAATAACATATATAATGTTATTTATGTTATTTTCCACGTGAAGAACTCCTGTAAACCTTGCCGTTTTGAAACTCAGTGAGGCAGGCGTCTTAGACAAGCTGAAAAACAAATGGTGGTACGATAAAGGTGAATGTGGACCCAAGGACTCTGGAAGCAAGGTCAGTCGCTGCAGTTCGGGGCCTCCTCTTGTGCTCACAAAGCAGTAAATGGGAGCAATTGTCAAGAGTATATGGAAACAGTAAAAACTAAATGTTTCTCTATACACTGCCTAAACTAGAAGCTAATGTCATAGATTTAAGCCAAAGGGAGTAGCTTCTCAGAAAATTGCAAACTGCTCCTCAATATTAAGGCTTTTAAATAAACAAATTAACTGTAAAAATATATAAAATAATAAAATTCCTATATTATTCTCAAATATACGTACCACTAATAAAAATAGTGCTTTTGGATTTGGTTTTTGTTTGTTTTGGAGGCAAAGACCATGAAATGTATTATTTCAAGAACTGATGTATTCTCAGAACAGGAAATGGGGAATTGATCAGCAGTCATCTACAGAAAGAATATTTTAAATATTAAATATATTTTATTCAGGAGTTCAGTCTTTTGTCACCATTTTGCCAAGCATTCCACTTTAGTTTGAAGATGACCTATTATATTTTTGTTCTGATAAACAGAGTAAACCTTCCAATTCTGTTCTAGCAAAATTATTTTAATAAATCAATGTTTACAAATAATATCTTCAGCTTCTAAGATCTCATTCATGAATTTTTTTTAGAACAATGCAGAAACCTATAGGCCTGATCATGTTGAGTACAAATGAAAATAGTGTTACAAACAGTTATATTTTCATTTAAAGAAAAAAATGTAACAATTTATCAGTGAATCTAAACACCTGCACAAATTAATAGGACATAATGCCTGAAAGGCATTGTTGAGGATTCTTTAAATCTTCATTTATTTTTTCCTGTATCTTCTTTTAGAAAGAAAAAAATTATTGGTTATTCTACGACATTAAATAAGTGACTTACATATATAAGAGAACCTCAGTTAATTTAAGAAAGCGACAAAGTAATGTTAACTGATCTCTATTCAGGCTTCTCCCCGTGTTTTAATCACTTTTGTCTGCCTTTGAACCAGAGTGGAATGAGAAAAGCTTGGCCAAATAATGAAATAGCTATTTCAAGCCCTTATGTAAAGTTAGAGAAGCAAAAGTACTTAATGAGTGATTATTTTTAAAATGAAGTTACCCTAAATTTTTGGTCCAATCAGTTGATGTTATGGCTAAGAGAACAGTGTACATAGTAATTTTTAAAATTAAACCTTCTCGTAATAAAACTATTTAAGCTTGCACAAAACACACTGCTGACCACGGGGCATCCTTCAGGTAGTCTACCCAAAATACTTATTCAAATAATGTTATATAACATATATTTACAATTTATTAAAAATTATGAATTCTTGTTACAATTTTAATTGCAATTATATGCTTCCATATTTCAGACTATTTCTGAATTTATTATGAAATAATATGTATTCTAAATCTCTGGAGAATAATATGTCTAAAATATTAACTGATCAAGCATTTTTAAGCGAAATGGAATCATATTTTAAAGTCAATAAAAATAGTTATAAATCTGTCCATAAATAATTTAGTTCTCAACTGACCGTGGAAACATTTGTATATTTTTAAAGTACCTTTTTAAAAAGTTTCCAATGTGTTGCATATATAGTTATTCCTAAATAGTATATAATATGTTAAAGTTGACACTTTCCAGGAGATTTCTTAAACAGATGTGACTAAAAGAACAAATAACATATACCCTAGCACACTATTTGCATGTATTTGGTAAAGTCATGATGAACAAAATGTGAAACTGCTAGCTTAAAGTCCCTTAGTTCTTTAAGTAGGAAGCATGCAGTTAAATTTATTCAAAAGAAATATCAAACATTAAAAATGTTTTAATGGAGGGAAAGCCAAAAGAGGTTTCCTTCACATGTAATTGGGTTTTTAAAATGTCATTTTCAAACTTAACAATAATAAGCCCGCTTCTGCCTATGCTTATATATGGCTAAGTATAGTGGTTTTCATTGTATATTTAGCAATGATAAATGTTATAGATTTTATTGAATGTAATTACACACAATTTATTGGTAATCATCATAACTTCACTTCTGCCAAGACCTATAAGCTTTATGTTTAAATCCATAAAGCTACACCAGTGACTTATACATGTTAAATAATTTCAGGTTAAATTAAGCATTTACTTTAATTAGCTGTTTGGATTTCATGTGTTCTTTCATCTTCTGGATGTGACTTTGCACAGTTAACTCAAGTGTCTTTATCCCCCCCAGGACAAGACGAGTGCCTTGAGCCTGAGCAACGTAGCAGGCGTCTTCTACATTCTGGTTGGCGGCTTGGGCTTGGCAATGCTGGTGGCTTTGATAGAGTTCTGTTACAAGTCCAGGGCAGAAGCGAAGAGAATGAAGGTGGCAAAGAGTGCACAGACTTTTAACCCAACTTCCTCGCAGAATACCCAGAATTTAGCAACCTATAGAGAAGGTTACAACGTATATGGAACCGAAAGTATTAAAATTTAGGGGTAGGACTTAGGGCCTACTACAGTGAGTGGGTGATGCATTCTGTAAATGCAGTGTTGTGACCTGTCTGTGGTGGTATTGCTTGCTTCTAATTTACAGCTTTACATTTTTGAAAACTTCAGTGCACTGTTCAGTTTTCTCTGGCTGCAGATGTACTGTTCGAAACTTTATGTTGCCAATAGATATCTGCATTGAAAGTGTTCAAAAGACTAAAACAAACTTCCAGAATTGCTCTGTAAAATGTTTTAAACAGTATATTCTACCTGAAAATTGGGAGAAATTTGAAATTAGATCTGGGTTTCCTTGTACACAGAACAGGCTAATCTTCTCTGGAACAAACTAGTTTTAAGGTAAATGCTAACAAAGTAAGCATAAAACCTGTTTCAAATGATCAAAGCCTAGACAGTTGCCTATTTTTAATAAGGTTGTGTTGTTTTCTGAGAAAATATATGTAAAATCTCCAAGGCACATAGTAAGCACTCAATGAATTTTAGCTCCTATTCTAATTTGTTTTATATACATTAGCCATCTTTCTATATTTTTAAAGAGTGAAACCCTGCTATTTGTTCATCTGGCAGTAGTCCTTGAGTCAGACCTTTAGGCAGGAGTGATCATCAGAATATTGACTACAATCCACATTTATTAGATGAAATTCAACTTTTATTTTCACAGCATCACTAAGGTGAACAGGCATTTTAGGCAATTTCTCCATCAAAGATGTCAGCAATATATGTTCATTAGGAGAGACACAGTAAAAATAAAAATTGCAGTGAGTATTTATTGACTTTTGTTTTCATTTCAATTGCTTTTAAGTAAGCCAGATCAGTCCCACTTACACCCTTTCATCATGTGACAATAAAAAATTATAAGCATTCAGTAAAATATAGGATGGAGGTCATTTTTTTTAAGACTAAATGTCTAGTACTTTTTCCCTCTGATAATAGAAAATCGTTTTAAAATAAGATCTGGAAGCATTTGTTGTTGCTTTTCTTAAAGTCGGGTATCTAAATTCCATTTTCTGAAATTATATATAATGGCCATTCTATTAACAATGATAAATGAAACTTTGAACTCCCAAGAGACACTTAGTGCTTGAGGCACCCTAGAGTCAAACCCAATATAATTTTTATAAGAATAAGATGTATACCTGAGGTTATGCCAGGTAAACATGCTTGATTTTGATATTTATTTGTAAAAAAAACTATTGAGGGAGTTCCCTGGTGGCCTAGTGGTTAGGATTACGGGCTTTCACAGCTGTGGCCCAGGTTCAGTCCCTGGTCAGGGAACTGAGATCTCACAAGCCTGGTGGCATGGCCAAAAAAAAAAGCTATTGAAATACTTGTTAGTCTCTTAAAGCAAAGAGCAAAAGCCATCCCTCTTTAACCAAGATCTAATTGCTTTTATCCATAATCTAGAAATCAGTGACTGAGTACAACTGTACATAGATAAGCCCAAAGTGGTTCTTTCCAAATTTTGTGAAAAAGAATTGAGAACAAAATCCTCAATTCACTCAGATCAGAATGTTTAGAGTATGTCTTCTAATAGCAGAACAACAAATTATGATGATGTCAAGCTTTCTTAGCCATTATAGTAATGCTTTCAACTTAATATTTATAGAATTGTGGAGAGATTTTTCCCGAACTGCAAAAAACAATATCTGAGAAGTTTTCAGAGACAATTATTTGGACTTCATTCTGTGATGAATTTCATAAGATATCGTTTAAAAGTTTTCTTTAGCATAGCAAATGCATTCTAGAAAAATTCTAGAAATACTCATGGATGCTAGTTCAATACAAAGTTCTGGGAAATTGCTAGAAAGAGATATGAATTCCCAGGTTATGTACATAAAATTCACATGTAATAAATGTTTTTGGAGTCAGAACCTAGTACTGCAGTTCATCACATGAATTGCCTTTAGAGCTGAACTTTTAAGACAATAAATTTCAAATAAAAATAAAGCATTCAGGCTCCCCTGGTGGTGCAGTGGTTGAGAGTCTGCCTGCCGATGCAGAGGACACGGGTTCGTGCCCCAGTCCGGGAAGATCCCACATGCGGCGGAGCGGCTGGGCCCGTGAGCCATGGCCGCTGAGCCTGCGTGTCCGGAGCCTGTGCTCCACAGCCGGAGAGGCCACAACAGTGAGAAGCCCGCGTACCGCATAAATAAATAAATAAATAAATAAATAAATAAATAAAGCATTCATATCCATATGACTTTTTAAAAGACTTAATGGCATTCAGAGCAAATGAAATGATCTGATTCTGTAGAGAAGACTTGAGAGCAAGCATTTTCCATTGTACTCCCATATTAAATGGATTTTTCCTTTCAAAAATTCTATTGACCATAATTATGAAAATGACTGATAATTTAGATAATATTGTATCAGAATTTCAAAAACAAAACCTGAATGTCTACTTTAAAAGTGATCATCCCTCAAGGGAACACCTAATTAAGGTCACAGCCATTGGCCATAACATCCAACCAGAACCAGAACCAGACTATAGGGTAAATTTATAAGAAAGTTTTCCAGTTTGAGTAGTCTCAGCAGGGTCACACAAAGATTAATAGAAACGACATTTTATGTAAGAAGCAGAAGATATAAGTATAGGAAATAAGAATGCAGAGAACTAAGAATACTAAGATTTAAAGAGAGAATAAGAAGTTGTCAAAGACTTATTAACACTCAGTTGCATTAATCCATAGAGAAGGAGAGATTACTTGAGAGTACATGGAATACTTCCTGTTTTGATATTTTCTTTTCCTCATAAAGGCAATCAAGAAAATAAAGGGGAAAAAATAGATTTTATGGCAAAAGCTTTCTGAAAAAATCACAATGCTCTTATTAATTATATTTTAATATTTCCTCTTCAAAAAACTTTAATAGATTTTTTAAAATAATTATTTTACTTAATATTAAATGTTGAAAGGGAATCTGAAGAAACAAAGTCAGACTGTCATCTTGGTTTGTTTTAATTTAGGGATGAGTAATTTCTATAGAGATTGTCTCCTGACTCCTGATTATAAAGATAAGTAAAATTTAATTTTTGAGACTGTTTACTAAAGGTGAACTATAATAATGACCTCAGGGTTTATCATACATACATCAGTAGCAATTTGACTTCAACTTTCTGAAGTTATCAGGGTAACTGATCTCAAAACCTTCTCATTATAACAGTTTCTAATCCAATTTTTATTTCATATTTAATACATCATTATTCTAATATTTAAGTTACAAGGCAGAATAAATACAGGGATGGAATTTCCTAAAGAATTAGGTAAACTTAAATTCACAACAGGGAATTAAGACACAATATGAGTTATGAGAAAGTTATGATAAGCCACAACAAACTTAGGGAATATCTCCTTTACCTTATTTCTTCTTGAGTTAACATTAAATTTCAGCTACTAGAAAGATTTTAACATTAAATTTCAGCTACTAGAAAGAATTTAAAGGCAATGAATGAACAGCAAGTAGATTTTCATAATAACACTGCCTGTTTCTCCTCAGTGTAGTATTGTTACCTTCTACCTAATATGACAGAACAAGAATATAATGAGACCTGACCCCATAACATCAATCCAGGAACTTCCCCAGTGATGACCGTTCAATGAGGCATTGAAACATGCCCCCTTTCAGTGCACTTCCCTTTAACCACTTAAAGCTTCTTAAAATATGAACTTTAACTTCCATAGTAGGCATAGAATGAACTTTATGTCACTAATTGTCCTATTCTGGGTCATATCTATAGCTGCTGTGAATGAATGAAAGTATCTGTGGATAGATCTGTGTTCTGAAGACAGGAATATCTGTCATAAATAGTCTATATATATATAGTTTGGTTAGACAATTCATCACAATTTTAAAAGTACAATCATTTAACTGTTAAGACATTTTATAACAAGAAAAAAAGATCCAAATAAAGAATGTTGTCAAACCTAAAGAAGCTTTTAAGTTGGACTAGAAATACCAGGGTGTAGAGTGCAGCAAGTTGAAAGATGTGTCCTGCCCAGATTTGCCAAACAAAATCTTGTTTTATGATTTTAGAATTAGTTCTTAAACAGATAGGACCACAAACTCTAGAGTGATTTATTCTTCCAGGTAGTTGAGCTTTTCTTTCCTGTGATAAGCAGTTTTCATATGACCAGAAGAATATGGAAAAAATGCAGATGTCTAATTATTGATATTTTGGTGTTTGTTGTGTCATATTTTGTTGAAAAGACAGAAATATTGTAACACTCCACATTCTTTCTGTTTCCTTTCCATGCAACCCAGCTGACCTTTTCTGAAGCCATAAGAAACAAAGCCAGATTATCCATCACTGGGAGTGTAGGTGAAAATGGCCGCGTCTTGACACCCGACTGCCCAAAGGCTGTACACACTGGAACTGCAATTAGACAAAGTTCAGGATTGGCTGTCATTGCATCAGACCTACCATAAAAACCAAAAAAATAATTGAGTGCCTTAATTAAACTGTGTTGGTGACTGATGGAAACGCAGCCCTGAGGGACATGCTAAGTGCAGGTCTTCGCAAACCAATCCTTTGGCTGAGAGCGGGAAGTACATCCTAAGGCGCTGAACATCAGCAGCAGCAACATGTGCATGAGCTCAGCTCGGAAACCCAAACTCAGATTTTATATCAGGAAAACTCAAAATTTAGAATTTTTTGGGGGGAGTGGGTGGTGGGAGCTGGGATGGGTGTATCAACAGCAACAGATTTCACTTGAGTGAACTTAAAAACTAATCAGACATGCGAGTTAGCACATTAAACTGTGAAGTTCTTGCTCAGAAAGGCCTCAGTCTTCACTCCAAGGGATAAAATAGTTACAGAAGTCAATGAATATGCTAACCTGTGTCTCCAGAACACCCATATATTCAATGGAAGACTATCCAGCCAAGAAAACAAAATCACTAAACTCTGATAAGAAAATAATAAACAAACATGTAAATCCTGTGAAAAAATTTAAAGGAAGTATTTACACTTACTTTGGAGAAAACAAATACTGAAACATGCTTGCTTTTTAACTGACGTAAATTCGGTAGAGGACAACACAATTCTTTTTTCTAACCATCTTAGGGAACAATACATTGCAATAATTGAAATAAATGCCACCACTGTAAGAAACTTTAGAGACTTTTTTAAAATAAAAGTTGTTGGTCATCTTCTTGTTTGCTGTAACCTTCACTCTGTCACATGAATCAGTGTCCACAGATTACATTTGTCTCACTACCAGGAACAAAAACAAAATGAAGACAACTTTAAAGTAAAATCATCAGTCCACAATGTAGACTCAGAAGAGACTACGGGTCACTCATATTATCTATATTATTTATAATCTTGTTCTGTGTACAAAATTGTGGTTTTTGTACCCACCAAAAAGAATAAACAACAGACATTCTTAAAATATTTACAGAGCTTAAAGTTTTTTCTTATCATTATAAAAGTTATTTGAGAAATTGTAAGACTATAGGTGGGATTGTAGAAGTAAATTGTGGGCCATATTTAAAAATGTAGCAAGCCCTTATTATTTTTGCATAGTAAGCTACTCTTTTTAACAGATCTTTGCTTCATTAGCAGTTAAATTGTCAAAGATGGAGTATTTAAATTGGGGAATGAATCATTGTCATAACAGCAACATACCTGGTAATTATGTACTGAAATTTTACTTGGCTGTATTTTGCTGCATAAAATAATGTGTCTCTTGGGCTTCTCTCCCCATTCCCATTGTTCCATTTAAATAATTTGAAGGCACTAATAATATTTTGTGGTAGACAACGTATGAAGAATTAGTCTTTGTTGAAAATTATACATGTTTATTTATAAAAATCACCTTAGTTATGTAGGGATTAAATTAACTTGGTTCAAAAGGAGGTTTAGATCATTTGAAATAATAAGTACCATAACACAGATAAACATACAATACTTAGAGATCTTGGCAGAAAGCACAAGATAGGATGATTTTGGAAGTCTGGCCTTGAAGGATGAGTTGAGTTTTCATAGGTGGAGTTTTTACAGGTGTTAAAAACCTTATAGGTGAGCAGTGACCCAAAGTTTGGCT
Source organism: Globicephala melas (assembly GCF_963455315.2). Lineage (NCBI taxonomy): Eukaryota > Metazoa > Chordata > Mammalia > Artiodactyla > Delphinidae > Globicephala > Globicephala melas. The sequence goes on from NC_083321.1 coordinate 81,928,643, forward strand.
TGTCAATGGATTGTTTAAGGAGTATATGAGCTGAAGAGAAATGGGTGTGATATCATGGAAGGTAAAATTGGAAAAGTTGAAAGACTGATCACCTTGCTTCAACTCTCAAGATTCTCGTCCCCCATTCAATTTCTGTGCTGCAGTAAGAGCAATCTTAAAAAGTGCAAATCTGATAGCTTACACACACACACACACACACACACACACACACACATAGAGTTCCCTCAGGAAAAATTGCAAGCTCTTGAGCAAAGCAAATGAATTGCTTTATAATCTGGCCCTTACTTATTTCTTCCATGAATTCTCTCCCCTCTACCCAACTTCTGCTGCCCATAAATGAACCTCAAAAGCAGGGACACTGCATTTTCTATTTCCTCAAACTATAACACTTCCCTATTTCCTCTTTACCTGATTCACTGGTACACATTCTTCAGTACTCAAATCATATTTTACCTGCCCCAGGAAGATTTCCATGACTATCTACCAGCCCCTGCCCATGAGACTGAGTTAGGTGTCCTTTTGATGTTTTGTCCCCATCACAGCACTTACCATACTGCATTGTAATTGCCTGTGTACTTGTCTGTTTAACTACTAGACTGTAAGCTCTTTGAGGGCAGGGACTGTCTATCTTGTTCACAGTTGTATCCCCAGCACCCAGCACAGTGCCTGGCATATTGTAGGTGCTTAATAAACATTTGTTGAATGAATGAATGAATTGAATTGAATTAATTTAATAGAAGCAAAAAAAGACAACATCTTTCATCATTAACAGTCTTTTCCTCATTAACAGTGTGTGTTAAGTATATAGTGAGTCAAAGTGAAGAGTGAAGGTTGGCTGATTTCATGGCATTGTCTACCACATTGTCTACAGCACTAAAAAAATATATATGATCTGATTAATTTTCTGATCAGATAAGAAGGTATTCCATGTAATTGTATCTAGCTATGAAGTAATTTGTTTAGCTAGAGAAACTATCATAAGGTGATTAAGGTTTTAGCCATGCTTCTAAAAATAGCTTTCATTTAAGTCACAGAGTGGATTAGTGATATAAATTTAAGAAGTTATATTTCTTATAGTTTTATTTCTATATTAGTAATACTATTATATGTTTAAATTTCTGTGTTCCTTATAGAATAATTTTGCCAAAAACAAAATTTTAAATTTGACTTTAGTAAAAAGTGATATCTATCTAATCTGAGGAAATGCTATAAAGCTAGGAAATGTGATTTTAAAACATGTATGTCTAAGTTAAAAACATTTAAGCTAAAAACCTTAGTTCCATAAAGTAAAGAACTTAATTATCAAGCAAGCATGATCACCATCCAGGGCAGAATTTCCTGAACATTTTAGGAAAAGCCAATTTTGAAACTATATCAGCTAGTACATGATGACCACATATGAAAGATATAAAGAGCCCTCAGGAGAACCACTTTGCTACACTCAATTCAATAGCAACTAATTGAAAATGCCACACTGTTACTACACTTGTTTCAGGCTTGCTTCAGGTTGCTCCCTGGTCTCCCACTTATCAACTGTCAACTCATTCCATTTCCCTAAGGCATAGCACATAGTGGGTGTTCAATATATTTGTCAGTGCATAAACACAACTTTATATAGTCAGTATCAGTGAAAAAAATGGTCTAATAGCTTTCCCAGAAAATAGACTATCCCAATTTTCAAAATCAATAAAGTGTTAATAAGAACTAAATGAAAAGTAACATCTAGGAGAGTTTCTGAAAAGACAAATTGAAATTGCACAGATTCATTTGCCTTATATTTATCAATATGATGCTGCATGAAAAGTGTGCTTTTTCATGCACATTCATAAACAGTTTTTAATTTCACATAGTCCAGCAGGCTAGAGTACTTAGCATTTGTAAAACCAAATGCAAATGTAATCAGTAGTATGTTTATATATTTTCTAAACAGCTAGTACCAGTAATATTTTCAAAAGAGAGCTGCTCTTTAAGAAAAGATTTTGATAAATTATGAAGAGCAAGAGATGAGATTTGGAAATTGTATCTCAAAAAACAAGAGAGAGATAAATTATTTTCCATGAAATAAGAATAACCCATTTATTTATCTTGCTTTAATTTCATTTTCTTTGGGTGAAAAAGTGGACTGAAGAATGAGGAAAAATAAAAGATTAGGGAAAAAGGAGACATTAAGGGAGCAGAAATTGGGTAAAAGGCCGATAGGATTGGGTGGCCAAAAGAGCTTACAGGAACAGGAATGTTTGGCATATGATTTTTCCATTGTAGGTATGCAATGTTTGATGTATTCCTTTTCCCATGACCTGCAGATTAAAATTTCCTACATGCCACAGACTGGTATTTGTGGTTGGATTAAAGGAGGGAGTCAAGGAGAAAATTCTAAATCCCATGTTTGGGTTGATGCCAGAAATAGCCCTAATAATATGTCTGCTTCCCACAAAAATGTGCAGAAATCTAGATTGAAACTTGTCCTTCCACATGGCAAAGAATGAAGGTTCATTTTACTTTTTTCTGGATTTGAAGAAGATGGCAGGTTAGGAAGACCTCCAGAATACATAAACTGTTTTTTAGCCACTTGTGCTGACTGCAAAGTGTCATGAACAACAAAATAAATCATAAAACATAGATCATTATTTAATTATATAATAAGATCATTAAGTAAATAATCTGTTAAATTATAATGTCTAATTCATGGCTTGAATGAAGTTATTTATGAGATTTGTAATCCTGTAATCCCAAACACAACGAGAATCTGCTTAAGTAGAAGATTATTATAACTTCCCCCTCAGAGTTCATACACTTGGCCAACACTTCTAAAGTTCCTAAACATTTAGTAATGGCTGAAAACTGTGTCATTGGCAATCAGTATTTCAATATATGATTGAATGAGCTGATTGACTAAATGAATAAAGGAACTAATGAGTGAAAACCAACTAAAGACGTTCGTGATCATTGCCTGTATAGAAATTTCTGTCAGCTCCCTGAGCTAATTTTCTGCATAAATGTGAATGCTTTTAACATTTTCTAACAAAGAAGGTATCTGAAACAATTTAGGCCATATCTGTATACATCTAGAGAATGACCTTAGTCACTGAAAACTGGTGCAATTCCAAACTTCTAAAATGTGGGGGTTGATTAATTCTACCTGCCTGAGACTTTCTCAGAGCCATACTTTACAACAATATTTTGTTTATAACTCTAAACACAATCAAAGTCTATTAGCATCATGAATCTTCTAAGACCACCATCAGAGCAGGTCAGAGCTTCCAGATCTTTGGGCCTCAGACCTGTACAGGAAATTCTGATACTTTGACTTGAGTTTCACTTGAAACTTTCAACCCATTAGGCCTACCTCCATGTCATCTTTGGTCACAGCCACACTTCGAAATTATCCCAATAATCTCTCTCTCTCATCCCACATTCTCCTCCCAACATTCTTCTGCACTTCTCATCTTTCTCCCCATTCATCTTCTCACTGCTTCCCTCTCTCCCTGACTTTGCCACCATTCTTCCTAGTGTCTTCATTATAAAGTTAGGAAACTCCTGATAGCCTCAGTCTCTCCCCAGAGCACTGTCCAATCTCCTAACAATATCACTCCACATACAGTAGTGGAATTTAGAAGGAAAAGGAATGGCAATCCTTACAATTATACATCTTCTTCCATGCATTAAAAAACCTCTCCTCTTTGAAGTGTATGTCATGTAAGCACACTGTCAAAATGGACTGCCTACTTGTCCATTTTGTCTGCTGACTTCTCTGTCATTGCCTCACATTCATCAAGGACTATGGCATTTGGCTTATTCATTCTTTCCAAGTTCTCTTATCGTATTGAACAACTTCAAGGTCAATGTAGGTGCTTCATGTAAGCCCTAGCCCTGCAGTTCTTTTACCCTATGTTATTTAAGTCACCCATACCAATAGACATGTAGCAGACCTTATGATTATTTACCTTCTTATCTTTCTCCAGATGATAACTCAATTCTCACCTTCCTTTCACACCCTAGTCACTAAAAAGAGTGGCCTTTTATCCCTTGTTTAACCCCTCTATTTGGCTCCATCACTTTACCAAAATGTCCATCCCAAGGTCACAAGTAAACATCCTATAGCTGTATTAACTAAAAATTTTTAATGTGGATCTAAACCAATTAATCTCTTTACTTTTCAGTTTTCCCCCTAATCTCCTGTTTATTCCTTCTCAGTCTATTTTATGTTCATTATTTCCTGCAACCAAACCTTGCATGTTGATATACCCAGGGTTGTATCCTCTTCCTCTTTCTCTTCTCAGGACATAAACCACCTGGTTGATCTCACCATCATTAAGATGTCTACAATCATCTATACATTATTAGCTCAGAAACCTTTATCTTCCATTCTAGTCTCACATATCCAGTTTTCTAGTGGTTATCTCTTTTTGACTTAATTGCAACTTGTCAAACTTTCACTATACATTCCTACCTCCTTTTATATTCCCTCAGTGAGTGGCACTAACATTTACCTAATCTCCCAAATTAGAAACATGAGAATCATTCCAGAACCACTTTTCTTCATCATTCTCACATATAATTAATCAACATCTTAAATTTCTTTTTTTTTTTTTTTTTTTGCGGTACGCAGGCCTCTCACTGTTGTGGCATTTCCCGTTGCGGAGCACAGGCTCCATACGCACAGGCTAAGCGGCCATGGCTCACGTGCCCAGCCACTCCGCAGCATGTGGGATCTTCCCGGACCGGGGCACGAACCCATGTCCCCTGCATCGGCAGGCGGACTCTCAACCACTGTGCCACCAGCGAAGCCCCTTAAATTTCTTGTATGTCCTGAATATCTCCTTATTCTGTCCCATGCTCTTCATCCATACAATGACTGACTTAATCAAGGACTCAATCTCTCACTGTAAGTACTACAGTTGTATCCTAATAGGTTTCCTTGCTTCTTTTCTCACTTATATCCCCCTCTAGTCCATTTCTACATGGCTGCCAGAGAGATTTTTCTAAAACACAAATATGATCCTGTCACCTTCCTGATTAAAATAATTCAACATCCATTATATGAGGCCTATCAACATCTCTAGTATGTTCCCTTACCCACTTTTCATTCCATTAATGCCAAATTACTATCACAGCTCTAGTTTTCAGAATGCTTCATGTTCTTTCCCTTCTAAGTCTTGCCAAATATTACCTCTACCTGAAATGTGTCTGTTTCAAAAATTATTCCTAACTATAACCAACAGAACTACTTTAGTCCAGTTAAGCAAAAAGTGAATTTATTAATGAATACTAGAGAATTCACAGAATCTCTGGAAAACACAGAGAGTCAGACATGAAGCCAAAGCAGCCAAGAACAATGCCTAAGTTATATCACTGATCTGCCCCTAACTATCAGTGGACATATATATCAGAGCAAGGACACTGAACAAGGGACACTGCTGTTAGGACTTCTGTTTCTACTGCCTCTGAAGGTGGGGTGCCTCCCAGCATACTCTGTCACCTTCTCAGGAAATGGGCTCCATGCATGGCCTCTTTCCAATCAAAACTGCAGGCATGAATTCTAACTGGTGGTTTTAGATGATAACTCAGTTCTCTCCTTCCTTTTGCACAAGGGAGACAGGGAAACCAAATACTGGCTTCCACTTTAGGGAAGCATACTGTGGAAAATATATGTAAGAAGATATTCAAAAGAAGCTGAGTGGGCACAAAGTGTGGCATATATCATCTGTCCCTTTGTGCCTAATTCCTACTCATCCAACAAGAAGCATTCTGGAAATCATATCTTTGGGTAGACATTCCTGATTCTCTCAGTTTGGAGATCCCTCTTTTTTGTTTCCCTAAGTACTGTGTGTGCCTCTATAACAGCATTTATACCACTGTTACATGGTTAGTTTTATAAACTTCTTCAGTTTATCTTTCTAGACTCTTTGGTTCCAGAGGCAACAATGAGTACCAGAATTAGCTTTAGAGTCAGACAGAACTAAGTATAAATCCTTTTTGGGGGCATTTACCCTCTAACCTCTGGAAAAAAGCCAGTTGTTTCATCTGTAAGATAGAAACAAGAATACCTAGCATTTGATGTTGCTGTGGAGAATGAATGTTCATAAATTGCTTATCACAGCATCTGGTAACAGGAGCTCAATAAAAAAAACTATATTTATTTTATCTCTATATCCTTCGACTTCTGCTTCTACCTAGGATAGAAAGCTGCAAAAATGTCACTTTCACCCTAACAAGAAAAAGCCAAATAATCAAAAAAATAAAATCATAACTTTTTTTGTGCAATTCAGGGAACTTCTCATGGCATCCAAGTAAACTGAATTTGGAAAAAGGACAAATCCCTTCAGGGAGTGATGGGATACAGAAACAGTTTCACACACTTAGTACAGCAGAGAGGAGGTGACACTGTTCTTACCAACACAAGTGGGTAAGAAGAATTCAGCTTAAATGTCAAGACATTCTTAAAGGCCAAGTATTGGCTAGTAGGTCAGTTTGAAATAGCTGAGGACCCTGAACCACGAGAATTCAAACTTACTTGCAATCTCTTTCTCATGACCCTTCACTGAGTGCTCAGAAGAAAGATTGAGGCCAAGGTGGAAGACTCCTTTGGTGAAGCAGGTATGCATGAGGTGAATAGCACCTACTGCGGGACACTTAACATGTCCCGCATGATTTCCCAGACCCTTTTGTTCTACAAATCAAAAGTCTCAAGCTACTGGAGGAGGATTAGCAAATCCTTTTCTCTCCATCAAACAAAGAATTATTGCTTTTGGAGAAATAATTGAATAACTGAACTAACTGAAGCCCCCCTGAGGAGGCATAGGAAACTGTCATGGGCCCAAGATTCTACACCAACACTCTGCAGACATCTACTGCTACTGGCAAGAGGCAGGAATTTCTCACCCAAAATAGACTACAGCTTTGATTCTAAGAGATGGAAGGATAGGAATACTGAGAAAGTCTCACTCTCAATGCCAAAGTAATGCCTGCCTATGACTGATGCTAGACAAGCATAACAGAAAATCCTAGTTTGCTCCCATGACAAGCCTAGTACTGATTAACAAGCAACAGCTGTCTGCTACTGAGCAGAGGGATAAGAGTGTGGAGAGAGGTCTCTACAGTGGTAAAAGTGTGAAGGAATGGCTGAAAGCTTATGGGAGGAACAGGAACACTGAGAAAAACTCTCTTGCACCTCAGTCTCCACATTAAGCACAGGGTAACAGCAGCCCATAACTAGACGACTTCGAAACCTATGGTATACTGAAGGTAATGCTAACGACAACAAAATCCAGCACAACTCCTAATTAGATTTACTCAACACCCCCAAAACAAAGTCCTGATCAAAAAAAAAGAAGTGTCATTTACACATGTAAATATTACTTACTTCAGTCTCTCCTGTTCTTCTGCCTACAACTTCCAGTATTTAATCAAAAATTACAAGGCACACACACAAATAAAGCCCATCATCAAGAAATAAACTAATAAACAGAACATACCCAGCTGCTGGAACTATAACACAGGGTCTTTAAATAAATGCATTAGGCAAAATTCTAAGATGGCCCCTAATGAGGCAAGCTCTTGTATAATCACAAGTGCAGGTCTTTGAATATGATACATTATATGGGAAAATGGATTTTTTTCAGATGTCATTAAGGTCCCTAACCAGTTGATTTCATCAAAAGGGAGTTTATTATGGGTGGGCCTGACCTAATAAAGTGAGTTCTTAAAAGGAGGCCTAGAGGTAAAAAAAGAAGAGAGATGCACTGCTGCTGGCCTGAAAGAATGCCATTTGTGAATAGCCATGTGGCAAGGAAATGAAGGGGCTTAAAATACATGAAAATGTAAAATTAATAACAATAATGACAAAGGAAGGGAGGGCAAAATTGAAAGTACACTATGTGAAGTTTCTTACACTGCACATGAAATACTATAATAGTATTTGAATGTAGATTTGATAAATTGAAGGCATATATTGTAAATCCTAGGTGAAACACTATGAAAAAAATTTACTTTTTAAAAAAATGTATAACTAATAAGCCATTACTGGAGCTGAAATTGAATTATAAAATATAATACAACAGAAGGCAGGAAAGGAAAATAAAAAGGAACAAAGAACCAATCAACAAATAGAAAACAGCTAGCAAGATGATAAATTTAAATATGACCATGCTAATATTTATAGCCAATGTGAATGGTCTAAATATATCCATTAAAGATAGAGAGAGATTGAGGATCAGAGGAAAAAGCAATACTCAGCATTATACTATCTATACACAGCTATATACAAGAAAACCACTTAAAATATAACCATAACCACAAATATAATAATTGACACATTAAAAATGCTGATTCAAATTACTGAGTGAATGAATGGAATTTATAATTGCCAGAAAAATATAGCATATGAAAAATAAAATGGTGAGTGAGTACAGAATCAGATCAACATCATGGACATGTACATATCTAAAAAAAGTTTGCCTAAAATTTAAGGTGGTTCACAAACACCCCTTGAAATCTATCTACATAAGCCCCTAGCTCTCCATGGATTTACAAGCTCAACAGTAATTTCAAAGTCTACTTCTTAGTTACAATAAATGAGATAAAGAACAAAGGCTCTCAATTCATTTATATAGTTTATTCTCTGTACTTGTGCTATGGATCAAAAATTCTAAAATTCTGTTATACAATAAATAGTAGAAAAATTATTTAAGCCTAATTTTTTATTTTTTAACTTTTTTTAAAAATTGAGGTATAGTTAATGCACAATATTGCATAAGTTTCAAATGTACAACAAAGTGATTCACAATTTTTAAAAATTGTATTCCATAGTTCCTATAAACTGTTGGCTATATTCCTGTGATATACAATATATCCTTCTGTTCTTTTTGATTACAGCCATTCTAACAGATATGAGGTGATATCTTATCATGGTTTTTATTTGCATTTCTCTGATGATTGATGATGTTGAGGATCTTTTCATGTGTCTTTTGGCCATCTGTGTGTCTTCTTTGGAAAAATGTCTACTCAGGTCTTCTACCCATCCTGTAATCAGGTTGTTTGGGTTTTTTTTGATGTGGAGTTTAAAGCCTTTTATATATTTTGGATATTAACCTCTTATTGGTCATTTCATTTGCAAATATTTTCTCCCATTCAGTATGTCTTTTTGTTTTCTCAATGGTTTCCTTTGCTGTGCAACAGCTTTTAAGTTTCATTAGGTCCCATTTGTTTATTTTTGCTTTTATTTCGTTGCTTTAGGGGACAGATCCAAAAATAATATTGCTACAATTTATGTCAAAGACAGTTCTGCCTGTGATTTCTTCTAGGAATTTTATGTTTTCTGATCTTACATTTAGGTCATTAATCCATTTTCAGTTTATTTTTGTGTATGGTGCTAGAGAATGTTCTAATTTCATTATGTTACACGTAGCTGTCCAGTTTTCCCAGCACCACTTATTGAAGAGACTGTCTCTCCATTGTATATTCTTGCCTCCATTGTCATAGATTAATTGACCATAACTGTGTGGGTTTATTTCTGGGCTTTCTATCCTGTTCCATTGATCTTTGTGTCTTTCTTTGTGCCAGTACCATACTATCTTGATTACTGTAGCTTTGTAGTTTAATCTGAAGTTAGGAGCATGATTCCTTCATCTCTGTTGTTCTTTCTCAAGATTGTTTTGGCTATCTGGGGTCTTTTGTGTTTCCACACAAATTTCAAAATTATTTGTTCTAGTTCTGTGAAAAATGCCATTGGTAACTTGATTGGGATTGCATTGAATCTGTAGATTGCGTTGGGTAGTATGGCTATTTTAACAATATTTATTCTTTCAACCCATGAACATATCTCCAATTTCTTCCATCAGTGTCTTATAGTTTTCAGAATACAGGTCTTCTACCTCCTGAGGCAAGTTTATTTCTAGGAATTTTCTTCTGTTTGATGTGATTGTAAATGGGATTGTTTCCTTAATTTCTCTTTCTGAGAGTTTGTTATTAGCATATAGAAATGCAACAGATTTCTGTATATTAATTTTGTGTCCTGCAACTTTACTGAATTCATTGATGAGCTCTAATAGTTTTCTGATGGTGTCTTCAGGATTTTCTATGTATAGAATCATGTCATCTGCAAAGAGTGACAGTTTTACATCTTTCTTTTTAATTTGTATATTTTTATATCTTTTTCTTGTCTGATTGCTATGGCTAAGACTCCCAAATCTATATTCAGTAAAAGTGTCAAGAGTGAGCATCTTTGTCTTGTTCCTGATCTTAGAGGAAATGCTTTCAGGTTTTCCCCATTGAGTATGATATTAGTTGTGAGCTTGTCATATATGACCTTTATTATGTTGAGGTATGTTCCCTCTATGCCCACTTTCTGGAGAGTTTTTATAAATGGATGTTGAATTTTGTCAAAAGCTTTTTCTGAATCTCTTGATATGATCATATGGTTTTTATTCTTCAATTTCTTAATGTGGTGTGTCACATTGATTTGCAGATATTAAGTCATTCTGGCATCTCTAGGTTAAATCTCCCTTAAGCATGGTGTATGATCCTTTAAATGTATTGTTGGATTCTGTTTGCTATATTTTGTTGAGGATTTTTGCATCTATGTTCATCAGTAAATTAGTGTGAAATTTTCTTTTTGTGTGTGTGATATCTTTGGTTTTGGTATCAAGGTGATGCTGGCCTCAGAATGAGTTGGGAAGCATTTTGGGGTAACAGTTTGAGAAGAATATGTGTTATCACTTCTCTAAATGTTTGGTAGAATTCACCTCTGAAGTTATCTGGTCCTGGACTTTTGTTCGTTAGGAGTTTTTTTTTTTTTTTTTTATTGCTGACTGAATTTCATTACTAGTAATTGGTCTTTGGAGTTTGTACATTTCTAGGAATTTTTCCATTTCTTCTAGCATTATTCATCTTATTGATATATAGTTGTTCATTGTAATCTCTTATGATCTGTTGTATTTCTTTGGTATCTGCTGTAACTACACCTTTCTCATTTGTAATTTTATTGATTTGGGCCCTCTCTCTTTTTTCTTGATGAGTCTGGCTTAAGGTTTATCAATTTTGTTTATCTTTTCAAAGAACCAATTCTTAGTTTCATTGATCTTTTCTTTTTTTTTTTAGTCTCTATTTCATTTACTATTGCTCTGATCTTTTTTTTTTTTTTTTTTTTTTTGTGGTACGCAGGCCTCTCACTGTTGTGGCCTCTCCCGTTGCAGAGCACAGGCTCCAGATGCGCAGGCTCAGCGGCCATGACTCACGGGTCTGGCATGTGGGATCCTCCCGAACCGGGGCACGAACCCGTGTCCCCTGAATCGGCAGGCAGACTCTCAACCACTGCGCCACCAGGGAAGCCCTCTGATCTTTATGATTCCTTTCCTTTTACCAACTTTGGGCCTTATTTTTTTCTAGTTCCTTTAGGTGTAAAGTTAAGTTGTTTATTTGAGTTTTTCTTGTTTCCTGGGGTAAGCTTGTATCTCTATAAACTTCCCTCTTAGAACTGCTTTTGCTGCATCCCATGGATTTTGGATCATGTTTTTGTTTTCATTTATATCTAGTTTTTTAAAATTTCCTCTTTGATGTCTTCAGTGATCTGTTGGTTGTTTTGTAGAATATTATTTAGCTTCCAAGAGTTTTGTGGGGTTTTTTTGCAGTTTTTTTCTTGTAGTTGATTTCTAGTTTGATATGATTTCAATTTTCTTAAATTTACCAAGGCTTGTTTTGTGATCTAGCATGTGATCTATACTGGAGAATGTTCCATATGCACTTGAGAAGAACATGTATTCTGCTCCTTTTGGATGGACTGTTCTATATGTATCTACTAAGTCCATTTGTCTAATGTGTCATTTAAAGCCAGTGTTTCCTTATTGATTTTCTCTCTGAATGATTCGTCCATTAATGTAAGTGGGGTGTTAAAGTCCCCTATAATTATTGTGTTACTGTCAATTTCTCGCTTTATGTCCATTAATATTTGCTTTATGTATTGAAGTGCTCATATGTTCGGTCCATATATATTTACAATTGTTATATCTTCTTCTTGTATCGATCCCATGATCATTATGTAATGTTCTTCTTTGTCTCTTATAACAGTCTTATTTTAACATCTATTTTGTCTGAGACAAGTATTGCTACTCCAGCATTCTTTTGATTTCCATTTGCATGGAATATCTTTTTCCACTTCCTTACTTTCAGTCTGTGTGTGTCTTTAGATCTGAAGTGAGTCTCTTGTAGGCAACACAGATATGAGTCTTGTTTTTATATCCATTCAATCACTCTGTCTTTTGATTGTAGCATTAAGTCCATTTACATTTAAAGTAATTATTGATATGTATGTTCTTATTGCCATTTTTTTAATTGTTTTGGGGGTTTTATAGGTCCTTTTTGTTTCTTCTTCTTGTATTCTCTTCTCTTGTGATTTCATGACTATCTTTAGTGTTATGTCTGGATTCCTTTTTCTTTTCTGTGTAGTATCTATTATAGATTTTTGGTTTGTGGTTACCATGAGGTTATATATAACTATATATATAACTATATAACTATATATATATATATGATTGTTTTAAGTTGCTTATCTCTTAATTTCAAAAGCATTTTTAACAACCCTGTCTTTGTACTCTTCTCCCCTAACATTTACTGTTTTTGATAGTGTGATTTACATCTAATTGTTTTGTATATCACTTAACTGCTTATTGTGAATACAGATGATTACTACTTTTAACCTTCCCACTAGATTTGTGCATGGATGTTTTCTTAACTTTACTGTATATTTGCTTTTACTGATGTGATTTTTCCTTTCATAATTTTCACGTTTCTAGTTGTGGTCTTTTCTTTTTCACTTAGACAAGTTCCTTTAACTTTTCTTGTAAAGTGGTTGTAGTGCTGAACTCTTTTAGCTTTTGCTTGTCTATAAAGCTTTTGATTTCTCCATGAAATCTGAAGGAGAGCCTTGCTGGGTAGAGTATTCTTGATTATACGTTTTTCCCTTTCATCACTTTAAATATTTCATGCCATTCTCTTCAGGCCTGCAGTTTCTGCTGAAAAATCAGCTGATAGCCTTATGGGAGTTCCCTTGTATGCTATTTGTTTCTTTTCCCTTGCTGCTTTTAATATTCTGTTTATCTTTAATTTTTGTCATTTTGATTACAATGTGTCTTGGTGTAGTTCTCTTTTGGTTAATCCTATATGGAACTCTCTGTGCTTCCTGGACTTGTATGACTGTTTCCTTTCCCAGTTTAGGGAAGTTTTCAGCTATTAAATATGTTCTCAGCCACTTTCTCTTTCTCTTCTCCTACTGGGACCCCTATAATTCAAATATTAGTGTGTTTGATGTTGTCCTAGAGGTGTCTTAAACTGTCCTCATTTCTTTTCATTCTTTTTTATTGTTTCTGTCTAGCATCAGTGGTTTCCACTACTCTGTCTTCTGTCTTGCTGATCTGCTCCTCTGTACCATTTAGTCTACTGTCCTTTTAGTGTATTTTAGTGTATTTTTCATTTCAGTTATTGTATTCTTCATCTCTGTTTTATTGTTATTTATATTTTCTCTTTGTTAAAAACTTCCAAATTCTCACTCTGTGCATCCATTCTCCTCCCAAGTTATCTGATCATCTTTTATAATCACTACTCTGAACTCTTTCTTTGGTAGATTGCTTATCTCCATTTCACTTAGTTCTTCTGGGGTTTTATCTTTTTCCTTTATTTGGAACATGTTCCTCTGTCACCTCATTTTGCCTAAGTTGCTGTTTTTCTTTTTATGTATCTGGTAGGTTGTTTACATTTCCCAACCTTGGAAAAGTGACTTTTTGTAGGAGACGTCCTATGCATCCTTATGCATCCGTCCACTCTCATCACTTGAGCTATATGCTCTAGGGATTCCTCCTATGAGAGCTGCATGTATCCTTCTGCTGGTTGTGGTGGGGAGCAGGTCCACAGACTGTGGAGCTGTTGTTTTCTTATGACTGGTATCTTCCCCCTGGTAGTTGAGGCTTGTCTAGAAGCTAGAGACTCTAGGGCTGTTGCTCACCCACTAATGGGAAAGCCATTTCCTGGGGCTAGTGCTGGCCTAGTGGCAGGCAGAGCTGGGTCCTGGAGTCTGATTGCAGCACCCAGGGATCCCTGAGTTGATGTTAGATCACTGGTGAGTAGGGCATGTTTCTGACACAGTTGGGTGTGGGTTCTGGTGTGTCCTGAAGCTTGTGGTGGCCTGCTAGTGTGTAGGGCCAGGGCCCAACCCATCTCAGTACAGGATCTGGCCTGCTGGTTGAAGGGAGGACAGGTCCAGAGACTGTGGAGCTGTTGTTTTCTCACAACTGGTGTCTGCCCCCTGGTAGGTGAGGCTTGTCTAGAAGCTAGTGCAGGCTCTCTGGAGGGCAGGGCTATGTATATAAGCCTGATTTTTACATAATGGTATGATATTGTGGTTTATAATAAATATATATTTTGTCATCATCCCCATTTCTAGCATGGGGCTCCTGAAACCCTTGTAATTTGCTGAGTGATAGGGGTGGCTTTTATTTTAATGAGGAGACTCTGTGTGGGCTCCTGGATGGCCATTCACCAGAAAGACCAAACCATTATTTGAAGCTTAGAATTTTCAGCCCCACCCCTTATTCTCTTGAGAAGGGAGAAGAGCTGAAAATGGAGTTAATAGTCCATCATGTCTGTGTGGTAACTCCTCCATAAAAATCCCAAAAGTATGGTGTTTGGAAAGCTTCCAGTTCTGTGAACATCCATTTACTGAGAGGGTGATGCACCTTCCACAAGGGCAGAAGCTTTTGTACTCAGGACCCTCCCAGACCTTGTCCTTTGTATCTCTTTATCTGGTTGTTCATCTGTATTCTTTATCATATCCTTTAATAAGCTGGTTAAGTGTTTCCCTGAGGTCTGTGAGCTGCTCAGCAAATTATTAAATCCAATGAGGAGCAGGTAATGGGAAGCTCTCATTTGTAGCCAAGTCTGACGGAAGTTGTGGGTAACTTGGGACTTCCCTGGTGACACAGTAGTTAAGAATCCACCTGCCAATGCAGGGGACATGGGATTGAGCCCTGGTCTGGGAAGATCTCACATGCCACAGAGTAACTAAGCCCATGCACCACAACTACTGAGCTTACGCTCTAGAGCCTGTGAGCCACAACTACTGAGCCCATGTGGCACAACTACTGAAGCCTGCATACCTAGAGCCCATGCTCTGCAACAAGAGAAGCCACCCCAATGAGAAGCCTGTACACTGCAACAAAGAGTAGCCCCCACTCACTGCAACTAGAGAAAGCCCACGTGCAGCAATGAAGACCCAATGGAGCCAAAAAAAAAAGAAGTTGTGAATAACTTGGGAACCTACTATTTGCCACTGGCATCTGAAGTGGGGTGGGAACAGTCTTACGGGACAGAGACATTAAATTACAATTTTGAATTAAATTATAGGACACCAGCTGGTGTTGTGTAGGATTGCTTGGTGTTGGGGAAAAAAATCCCCACATAGTTGGCGACCAGAAGTGTCAGAAGTGAAGTGTTCTGTGTGAGGAGTAAGAGGGACACATAGAAGGAAGACTGCTAAGTTTTTCTAACGCAATGGTTGTAAGCTTCAGTTAAGTATTACCAGTTTAAGTTCACTCATCAGAAAGCAATTTGTAGTGGGTATAAACAGTAAGAATATGTTACGTCTTTAAATGAATCTAACTCCTTTTCCAAGGCCAATATTACAGTGAGACCAGTGAGACAACTGCTTTAAGAGCAAAAATTAAGGGGAAATCAAATAACTCAGTAATCAAGTTAAATAATATTTTATTGCAATATTCTTTTAAAAATCAAAATTGCTACAAAACATTTTGATAAAACTTCAAAATTTTAAACAAAGATAATATTCAGAGAGCTCCATATCAAGCCATATGAGACTGTGAAGTAAAAGAAAAAATGTCCCTATATAAGTTTTTTGTTTGTAATGGTTAGCTTTTATTATAGAATATTAAGGTAGTTGAAAAAATATTGAAAATTTAAAAAATAGATGTATTAAACCAACAATATTATTTTAGGTTTAAATATTTTATTTATATCAAAATGTATTACCTTTTTTTTTTTTTTTTTTGCTGTACGTGGGCCTCTCACTGTTGTGGCCTCTCCTGTTGTGAAGCACAGGCTCCGGATGCGCAGGCTCAGCAGCCTTGGCTCACGGGCCCAGCCGCTCCGCGGCATGTGGGATCTTCCCAGACCAGGGCACAAACCTGTGTCCCCTGCATCAGCAGGTGGACTCCCAACCACTGCGCCACCAGGGAAGCCCCTGTATTACGTTTTTACTTTCTTGGCTTTAATCAAACAAACTCATAGTACTTTCAAAATTAACTTCTTTATCTTCTTTTCAATTGAGAGAATTGACATTTTTGACACTTTTTTAAAATAAGTAAACATCTTCAATAATTTTTAATTAACTTCAGCTTACTGAAACTTCTTTTGCAAGGTAGCAAGGTACCATTTGTTTTACTATGTCAATTTTTAAGTTTTCAAAATTTCATATTTTGTTTATCAAGAGTTTTGCATGAATTTTTAAAAATTATTTTTAAAATTAATTTATTTTATTTTTGGCTGTGTTGGGTCTTCATCACTGTGCGCAGGCTTTCTCTAGTTGTGGTGAGGGGGGGCTACTCTTCGTTGCGGTGCGTGGGCTTCTCATTGTGGTAGCTTCTCTTGTTGTGGAGCACAGGTTCTAGGCACACGGGCTTCAGTAGTTGCAGCACACGGGCTCAGTAGTTGTGGCTCTCAGGTTCTAGAGCACAGGCTCAGTAGTTGGGGCACATGGGCTTAGTTGCTTCACGGCATGTGGGATCTTCCCGGACCAGAGCTCAAACCTGTGTCCCCTGCATTGGCAGGCGGATTCTTAACCACTGTGCCACCAGGGAAGCCCTGCATGAATTAAAAAAAAAAAAATACTGCATTAAAATAAATTTATCTATTACTTAGTTTTTTGGTGTGCCATTAAATTTTGCACCATACCAAGTGCCACATCCCGTGCTCCAGCCATAGAAAATCACTTGTCCACACCTAAGCATGACAAGAGTTAATCTTCTGAGTCTTTGTCCATGCAGTACCCTCTGACTGAAAGCTCTACTCTGCTCTGTTTTTGCCTTTGGTAACAAAATCTACCTAGTACCCACTCCTTTTAGGAAACTTCCTGAATACCACTCTTAAGAAAAACTGATCACTCCCTTCCTCAGGCCCCACTAAATCTTGTACATGCTTCTATCAGGTTACTTATCATCTGTCTACTCCAAATGTATTCATTGCTACACATTCAAGGGTAGGAACTGTCTCATACAATTTTGTAACATTTGTGCCAGCACAGGTGCTCAGGAACACTTCATAAATATTGAATGGAGGGAAAGAAAAAGGGGGAGGAAATGAGGGAGAGAAGGGTGTAAGAGAAGAAAGTTGTCTAATAAATATGGGGATATATGTATACATACAGCTGATTCACTTTGTTGTACAGCAGAAACTAACACAACATTGTAAAGCATTTATACTCCAATAAAGATGTGAAAAAAAATATTGCATACTTGGTCCTGGGTTGATTTAAGGCTGAGGAAATATTGGTTTGTTATAGTTTGATAAAGGGAGTGGCTGGGGCATATAGACTCAAGATTGGTTGGTTTGCATATGAAATGCATGCTGCAGGCTATCTCTAAGAATTGGCTAGTCCTGAGAGGAGCAGTCTCTACCTAGTCAGAGAGGCCACAAATTGACCCTGCGATGAATGTATGCCAAATAGACAAATGCAGAATCTAGGAAAGCACAGAACAGGGAGAAATTTGCTGATTCATAAAATTGAAAATTCAGAATTAGCCTCAACATCAGGAGAGGTTTGATTCAACAGTTCAAGTGATCTCATCAAGGGCTCAACTTTACCGTCTCATTTATATCTTCCCTGATAAGCTCTATACAGAGACTTGCCAACTGTGCCACTCAATATAGCAAAATGGTTTTATACATTTCCAGATATCTCATCTCCATGGGAAGCTAAGATGTCAAGGGGAAGAGTGAACGTTTCTTTCTTAGAAGTTTCAACAAATACCTTCTTCTGTTTCATTGGCTCTGAATGAGTTATCTGCCTGTCTCTGAATCAACCTTGTAGCAAGAGAATGGAATATAGGGATAGGCTTGCACACATCATACCCCACTCCTAGAGCTTGTGGTCAAGTCAACCTTCCTTGGACTGTGAAGATGGGAAACGTAGTGATTTCTAGAAGAAAATCTATAAACCCAGGAAGAGGACATGAATTCTGACATACAAAACAAAAATGCCTGTTAGTCAGAATTTTTCATATTTCTGGTACCAGTACGTATATCACAGTAGCAAAAGATGCCAGATTCCTCTTTCTTTCAGGACAGAAAAGCATGACTTTACCTGGTAGTAACTCAAACTATCTGGGAATGTTTAGAAAACACACACACAATTTATTAATGTGTATTTTAACAAGTAGAGAAGACAGATATTACCAATACCATTTTGGTTAAACTGAAGCGTTACTCTTACTAAAGCAGTCTTTCACATCTTGGCCCACATCAAAAGTGCTAAAATTTTATCGAATTATGGTTTTCTCCAGACATATGCCCAGGAATGGGATTGCAGGAACATATGGTAGCTCTATTCTTTTTTTTTAAGGGACCTCCATACTGCTCTCCATAATAGCTGTACCAACAATGGGAATGTTTCCTTTTTCTCCACACCCTCTCCAGCATTTATTTGTAGACTTTTTGATGATGGCCATTCTGACCAGTGTGAGGTGATACCTCACTGTAGTTTCGATTTGTATTTCTCTAATAATTAGTGATGCTGAGCATGTTTTCATGTGCTTTTTGGCCATCTGTATGCCTTCTCTGAATAAATGTCTATTTAGATCTTCTGCCCATTTTTTGATTGAGTTGTTTTTTCAATATTGAGCTGTATAAGATGTTTGTATATTTTGGAGATTAATCCCTTGTCGGTCACATTGTTTTAAATATTTTCTCCCATTCTGTAGCTTGTCTTTTCATTTTGTTTATGGTTACCTTTGCTGTGCAAAAGCTTTTAAGTTTAATTAGGTCCCATTTGTTTATTTTTGTTTTTATTTCCATTACTCTAGGAAACAAATCCAAAAGAATATTGCTGTGATTTATGTCAAAGAGTATTCTGCCTACATTTTCCTCTAGGAGCTTTATAGTATCTGGCTTTACATTCAGGTCGTTAATCCATTTTGAGTTAAGTTTTGTTCATGATGCTAGAGAATGTTCTAATTTTATTCTTTTACATGTAGCTGTCCAGTTTTCCCAACACTACTTATTGAAGAGACTGTCTTTTCTCCATTGTATATTCTTGCCTCCTTTGTCATAGATTAGTTGACCATAGGTGTGTAGGTTTATTTCTGGGCTTTCTACCCTGTTGCATTTTTGTGCACCCAATGTTCATAGCAGCACTATTTACAATAGCCAAGACATGGAAGCAACGTAAGTGTCTATCAACAGATGAATGGATAAAGAAGATGTTGTATATATACAATGGAATATTACTCAGCCATAAAAAAGTGAAATAATGCTATATGCATTGACATGGATGGACTAAGAAATTATCATACTAAGTAAGCCAAAGATAAATATCATATTATATTGTTTATATGTGGAATCTAAAAAATATGATACAAATGAACTTATTTACAAAACAGAAATAGACTCACAGATATAGAAAACAAACTGATAGTTACCAAAGGGGAAAGGGAGGGAAGGATAAATTAGGAGTCTGTGATTAAAATATAAACACTACTATATATAAAATAGATAACCAACAAGGACCAATTGTATACACAGGGAACTATACTTAGTATCTTATAATAACTTATAATGAAAGGAACTATAAAAAGGGAATATATATATATATATATATGTATAATTGAATCACTTTGCTGTACACCTGAAACTAACACAACATTGTAAATCAATGATATTTCAATAAAAATTTTTTTAAGCACTAACATTTTAGCAGCCCACTTGGAGTAAACTGGAAGCTATTTAGAGGCATTTATGTGGGACTTGGTGAAAAACCTTAACTCTATTTTTTTCTATATTACATAATTGATAAGAAATAAGAATACAAAGCATTAGTGAATAAATCTGTCCATGCTTTCAAATCAGATATTTTCCAAATAAATTTACTGTGAAACATGAGCTTAGTTC
Source organism: Globicephala melas (assembly GCF_963455315.2). Lineage (NCBI taxonomy): Eukaryota > Metazoa > Chordata > Mammalia > Artiodactyla > Delphinidae > Globicephala > Globicephala melas. The sequence continues at coordinate 81,948,806 of NC_083321.1, forward strand.
TGTAGCCATACCTTTTGTTTTAAATCAGGTTGTATACTTAAATGCCTACCCACAATTCTCAACAAAGGAGAGACAACCTCTTTAAATCCTTAATGGTTGACATCAACCAGAAACGCTATTTGTACTAGTGATTTTTTAAAAAAGTTTAAACCATTTTTACAACCATTCAAACATTTACAACAAATAAAATTATATTTAAAGGATACAACAAATCTTCCCTTTCTTTTGTCAACAAATATAATGTTGAAAGTTCTTGATAAATGTGAATAGATTTGAATCCAATAAAACTTTTTGTATGAATTATTTTAAAATGATGAAATTTTGATGAATGCACATGCTTTATTGGAGCAGTCACCCTGAAGCTCACTTGGATGCCATTAAAGAGTATATGTGACACAAAGGGATGGAAGAATCTGCCAAATATATATAAGGACAGAGATTCTTTGCTGCTACAGCCAAGAGCTCTGCTTTGTAAAGTCTCTCTCCCTTCTCCACTTCCCACCCATAGATACCACGGCAAAACCTTGGGTGAGGTACAGTGACCCTTGAGCATGCCTCCTGCAGATTTAGGTGTCCCTTGTTCATAATGGGCAGTGGCACATTCTTCAGTTTGCTACTAAAATGGATATCCAGAGGACAATCCTTGGCCCCTTGGCCCTGCACTAGGGGCAGAGCAACAGGTACCAGGTAAATCAGAGGGAACTATGGGACTTGCTCTCAGAAGTGTCCCTGACAAGACAACTCCTAGTTTGAGGCCATTCACCACCATCCTCAGGGCTGAGGTACACCTGGAATCCATTCATGAATACCTATTAGGGACCTTGCCCTAAAAGTACAATTACAATGCCAAATGCTAAGAACAACCTACATTATATCTTCCTAAATCCTGCTAATAAATAAAATAGTAACACTGGGGGAGATGGTACTTACAGCAAAGATTGCTGTTCTTCCACATCATCTATTTTCTCCTTCAAGAATAACTGAACCTGAATTCTTGATTTTTATCTGGGCACAAAACTCATTTTCCAACTTCCCTCTGTGGCTATGATTTTGTCCCTTAACTTTCACTTAAAAAACTGGATGCCTCCTAAGGACATAGTTTCCTCTGAAGCCCTCTCAAAAGAAGTCTCTTTCTTTTCTCCTATTGGATCTGAAGGTGATACATGCTATCCTTGCTCCTTATTGCTGCTGCCAGATCATTATTCCTCTCTTCTTTCTAAAAACCCAGCTCCGTTGAAGGACTTGCCTTACATCTATTATTTCCATTTATTGCAGTCATCTACCATATTCCTGGTCATTTCTCATTCATTAGAGATTTTAGTCCCTGACTTTCTGCCCATCTCTTTACCTACATTCGTATCACTATTTTTGGTGATTTCAGTATGCACATAGAGAATTAATCTAAACCTTGGCCTCACTGGTCCTTGCACACATTGCCTCCATGGTCCTGTTTCCAACACATGAGGCAGCCACTAACAGTCATGCAGTCTGTGAAATACACATTAGTGAGGCTACAATAAACACTACATCCTACAATGAGACTACAGTAGTCCCCCGAGAGACAGACAGAAGTTGGTCCTTCATAATGCTGATGAACTGCCAAACTAAACAGCTCTGGAATCATCTAACCTTGGACTTTGTTTTGTGAAATCATAAATTCCCTTATAGTTTGAGCCATTTAGAGTTGGTCTTTTCTTTAACTGTACCCAAAGGTATCCTAAATAGTACAAGCACAGGTGTAACAGATGTATATCACCTATTATTAAGTAATGTCCAGATCTGCATCAAAACATCTACAAGGAGAATGAATGATTGGAAGGAGTAGTGCATTAATCCAAGTGAAACAGTGATGGGTTTGGGATAGTATGGTGACAGCAGAAATGGAAAGAAGGGAACAGAATGAAAAATTATTTAGAGGTAAAATCTATAAGACAACTGTGATTGATTGGACTTCTGTGTGAAAAACAGGGTTTACTCAAAGAAAAATGCCAAGTTTCTAGCTTGAACTCCTAGGAGGAGGGTGTTATTATTTGTTGACCTCTTGAACAGTTGAGGAAGACCAGGTTTGCAGTAGATCAAGAGTTCAATTTTAGATGCACTGAATTTGAGGTGTCTGTGAAACATCTGAACAGAACAGAGGAGAAATCTGGGCAAGAGATTGAACTTTGAGAGTCAGTATATATTCAATAGATAGTAATTGAAGATGTTGAAATGTCTGAGCATCTGGGTAGAAAATATAGACCTGTAGCTTCCAAACTTTACTGCACATGAGAATCACCTGAAGAACTTATTTAAAACACAGATTGCTGGACCCCACCCCAGAGGTCCTGATTCAGTGGGTGTGATGATTAGTTTTATATGTCAACTTGGCTAGGCTCTAGTACCTGTTATTTAATCAAACACTAATGTGGGGGTTTCTGTGAAGGTATTTTCTGGATGTTGTCAACATCTATAATCAGTTGACTTTAAGTAAGGGAAATAACCCTCAATAAAATGAGTGGGCCTCGTCCAATCAGTTGAAAGGCCTTAAGGGCAAAAACTGAGATTCCCCAGAGAAGAAATTCTATCTCAAGACTGACGCATCAATTCCTGCCTGAGTTTCTCACCTGCCCCTGCACTAGAAATTCTGGACTTGCCAGTCTCCACAATTGCATGAGCGAATTCTTTAAAAAAATACATACCCTGTTGGTCTTGGTTTCCTGGAGAACCCTGGTAAGTATAGTAGGTCTGAGTGCAGGGCCCCAGAATTTGTAAATATTTCTAACAGTTTCACAAGTAATATTGATGCTGCTGGCTCAGGGGCTACACTTTGAGAACCACTGATGTAGAATAAAAAGATCATAGTGCTGAGTCTTAAAAAATTTGACATTTAAAAGATGGGAAAAGATGCCAGGAACTGGCAAAAGACAGAGAAAAGCAATGGTCAGATATAGAACAGTGAATCAAGAGTGTGACCAGAGAAGCCAAATGAAGAATGGAAGAAAGGGGACTTCCCTGGTGGCACAGTGGTTAAGCATCTGCCTGCCAATGCAGGGGACGTGGGTTCTATCTCTGGTCTGGGAAGATCCCACATGCCACAGAGCAACTAAGCCCATGCTCCACAACTACTGAGCCTGTTCTCTAGAGCCCACGAGCCACAACTACTGAGGTGCATGTGCTTAGAGGCCATGCTCCACAACAAGAGAAGCCACCACAATGACAAGCCCATGCACTGCAACTAGAGAAAGCCTGCGCACAGCAACAAAGACCAAGTGCAGCCAAAAATAAATAAGTAAATATATAAGTTTATATTAAAAAAAAAGAATGTAAGAAAGGAGTGGTCACCTGGTTTGGATAATATTGAAAGCTCAAGTGAGATAAAGAATGGGGAGTTGAGTCAGGCAGAGTCAGAAAGGAAAAAGTCAGAAAGCTTTGGCTGTGAAAGGCATTGAGGGGAGATGGACATCTAGAAATTATTCATTTATTCAGTCACTTTTATGTATTAATTGTATTTATTTATTTATTTATTTATTTATTGTGGTACACGGGCCTCTCACTGTTGTGGCCTCTCACTGTTGTGGCCTCTCGCATTGCGGAGCACAGGCTCCGGACGCGCAGGCTCAGCGGCCATGGCTCACGGGCCCAGCCGCTCCATGGCATGTGGGATCTTCCTGAACCGGGGCACGAACCCGCGTCCCCTGCATCAGCAAGCAGACTCTCAACCTCTGCGCCACCAGGGAAGCCCATGTATTAATTTTAAATGGTAGAGAGTAGAGCACATTTATGTAATGATGCAAAGTAGCATATATAAAGACTGAGGTTGAAAATACAGGAAAAGAGATAGCTTGTGTGTGTCTGAAAAAGCGGAAGGAATGAGATCAACACCAAGAGGATACAAGAAAATATTCTCTTTTAATAAAAGTTCAGACTACCTCTGGACTGTTTATTGAAATGATATGCTGAACTATACAGAATTGCCAATATTTAAGCACTTTTTACTTATAAGTATAACAATTTCATAGGTTCAAGTGATAATTAAATATAATAACTGGCCTTTACTGAGTACTATATGACAGTTAATTCTGATATTTAGGATTTAATCTTTACAACAACCCTGTGAAGTATTAACCATTCTACATAAAAAGAATATGAGTCACTGAGAAATTAGATATTTTATCCAAAATTATAGAGTTGGCAACTGGAGAATCTAAATTTAAAATCAAATATTCTTATTACAGACCCTGGACCCTTAATCACTGCTTGATATATGATCATACTGTCCTTGTTCTAAAAGGAAGAAAATTAGGAAAAGAATAAGTGTAGATATGTAACTCTGGTGTCCAGAAGTTCAATAAGTTACTGTCTGGTGGCTTCTAATTCCTTAAAGTTAAGGTTATCCACTGAACATAAAGGGAGAGGCAAAGGAAGGTCCGAGCTTTCCTGTGGGAAACCTCTTGAAATCATGTGTATTAGTTTTCTAGGGCTGCTTTAACAAGTAATCACAAGCTGGTGACTTCATACAACAAAAATTTATTCTCTCACAATTCAGGAATCCAGAAGTCTGACATCAGGGTGTCAACAGGGCTACTTCTTTCTGGAGGTTGAAAGAGAATCTGTTCCATGCCTTTCTCCTAGCTTCTGATAGTTACCAACAAGGGTGTTCCTTGGTTTATAGCTGCATCACTCCACTCTCTGCCTCCATCGTCACATGTCTTTCCCTATGTGTATTCTCATCTCCAAATCTTGCACTCTCATAAAGACACCAGTCATTAGATTTAGGGTCCACCTTAATCCAATATAACCTCATCTTAACTTGATTACATCTGCAAACACTCTACTTCCCAAAAATGTTACATTCGCAAGTACCTGTCAGGACTTCAACATATCTTTTTGAGAGACACAGTTCAACCCACAGCACATGGTTTTGAAGAATGGAAGAGCGTGCATTCTAAAGAACCAAAGCAATATTGTCAAGTGCTGTTGAGAGCCAAGATGGGGCTGTGAATTTAAAGTAACACCAATCTGCCTGGGAACAAGAATGAAATGGTGGTCATAGAATATGAGCTGGGAAAGAACAGATGAGAGAGGAGAAATTGGAAAGGGCACTGGACTACAAGTCCTGAGAATGAAAAAGAACTTGCAGCAAGCTGGGAGGTTTTGGAATTGTACTCACTGAGCTGGTGTTTGAATTCATTATCATGGAGGAACAGGGTGGCTTAGCCCAGAAGAATATTGTGGGACAGAATGGGTGTTTGAGGTGAAGTGGAAGAGGTGGAACTGGTTATGAGGACACAGAACTCAGTGGTGAAAGCTTTCAGGGATTCTCCACCTAGACACCAAAGTTACCTGGAAAGTTCCTAGAACAATCAAGTGTAGAGAGAAAATGAGTCAGTGAATGTGACAGAGAAGAGTAATGAAAAGAGAACGACACTGGGTTTTGGTCAGTGGATTAGTTTCAAAGATGCATTTTTTTTTTTAATAAAAGAATGAAGAAGCAACGATCTGGAAAAAGCATGGGGAGCAAAGAGGACTCTAAATGAAACAACTGATCCCAAATCCCATAGGAGGGCACCAGAATACATAGCAAATATGTATGAATTGAAACATTTGTCATTCTGTCATTTGCAGAATCATTAAAAGAAACATTAGATCTGGGATCCTCCCTAGGTAGGATGAACCTCCTTGGCTGGTTTGAAAACCAAATCATCTTTAATGGGAAAGAGAATCATCCAAATGGTATGGTTACCTCAGCGAATGCAAGGCCAAGCCAAGTCCACTCCTACTGCAGTGTGTATTGTGCAGCCAAAGGAAAAGAATCACAGAACACACACTTGGCTACCAGGGCCCACACCTATGGTTTGGAAACAGTGCTCAAATTAGTGGGGAATGAATTATAAGCTGGGCAGATTGATGTTCATTTTATATTAACATTTTTATTCAAAAGGTACCCAGGAAGACTTTGGAAGACATAAAGATACTGATTTTCAATATCAATCAAGATGGCAGAGTAGGAAGACCCTGAGCTCACCTTCCTCTACAAACTCATCTAAATTACAATTACATATAGAGTAATTCTCTTTGAGAACGACCAGAGGACTAGCAGAATGGCTCTTCTACAACCAATGTTATAAAGAAAGAACCACACAGAGTATGGAAGGAAGGGAGGAGAAGAAATCTAGTCAGGACCCACACTCATGTTTGGTGACCCAGAAGAAGAGGGGGATATAATGGGCTCAGGGATCCTCCCTAGGTAGGATGAACCTCCTTGGCTGGTTTGAAAACCAGTGGGGCTTACCAGATGGTTGTAGGAAACCAAGACTCTGCTCTTGAAGAACATGCATACAGACTTGCTTGCTCTGAGTCCCAGCACAAAGGCAGCAGATTGGTGCTCTAGCCAGCCTGCCAGGACCACCCCAGCATGCCCCCAGCCCACACCAACCTACTACAGGCTGTCCTGCTGTGGCACTGCTTCCTGCCAAGGTGTAGACCACCATCACCCTGAGGAGAAGTGGAACTAGATCAGAACTATGGCTCCAGCCTCTTGGGCCCTGGCCTGCCCCCAGCCAAGTCAGAGACCACCACTGACCCTGAGAGAAGCCCCTGTTTGCACCAGACTTGAGCTCTAGCCCCTCAAACTGCAGACCTACCCTCCACCAAACCACTGGTTGCCAGTACACCCTGGGAAAGACAATCCATGCTTCAGATCCAAGTCTCTAACCAAAACCACTGGGCAGCTACAAACCACATGAGGATGCTCTCACACAAGGACATACCTTCTGGACCAGGATAGGTAACTGTTTTGCCTAATTTCATGGATAAAAATAGAGAAAGTCAAACAAAATGAGAGACAGAGGAATATGTTCCAAAGGAAAGAACAAGATAAAACCCTGGGGGTGGGAGGGAACATAATGAAATGGAGATAGGTAATTTACCTGATAAAGACTTCATAGCAGTAGTAACAAAAATGCTTACTGAATTTGGGAAAACAATAGAAGAACACAGTGAGAACTTCATCAAAGAACTAGAAAATATAAAAAAGAACCAATCATAACTGAAAAATACAAAAACTGAAAGTAAAAGTACACTAGAAGGAATTAACAGCAGATTAGGTGAAACAGAAGAACACGTAAGAAACCTGGGAGACAGAATAGTGGAAATCACCCAATCAGAATGGCATAGAGAAGACAAATTAATTAGGATAGTTTAAGGAACCTCTAGGACAGAATCAAGTTACAAATATTTGCATTATAGGGTACGCAGAAGGAGAAGAGAGAGAGAAAGGGGCAGAAAAGGTATTTGATGACATTATGGCTAAAAACTTTTCTAACCTGAAGAAGAAAACAGATATCCAAGGCCACAAAGCACAGAGAGTCCCAAACAACATGAATTCAAAGAGATCCACAAAAAGACATATCATAATTAAAAAGGCAAAAGTTAAAAATAAAGACAGAATTTAATGGCAGCAAGAGAAAAACAAAGAGTCACATACAAGGGAATTCCCATAAGGGTATCAGTTGATTTTTCAACAGAAACTTTGCAGGCCAGGAGGGAGAGGCATGACATATTTAAAGTGCTGAAAGGAAAAAAACCAAGGATACTCTACCAGGCAAGGTTATCATTCAGAATTGAAGGAGAGAGAAAGAGTTCCCAGAAAAGCAAAAAAAAAAAAAAGAGTTTATTATTACTAAGTCAGCCCTACAAGAATGTTAAAGGGTCTTCTTTACGTGAAAAAGAAAAGGCTATGAAACAAAAAAATAAGAAAATATATGAAGAAAAATCTCACTGATAAACGTCAATATATACGAAATTCAATGGATAAACCACTTAAGTTAGTATGAAGGTTAAAAGACAAAAATTGTAAAATCAACTATAACTGCAATCAGCAGCTAAAGGATACACATAAAATGTAAAATATTACACCAAAACCTAAAACATGGAGGGGTAAATAAAAAATATAGAGCTTTTAGAATGTGTTTGAACTTAAATGACTATCTATTTAAAACAAGTAGTTTTATAGATCAAAATATATGAACCCATGGTAACCACAAATCAAAAACCTACAATAGATACACAAAAACAAAGAGAAAGGAATCCAAACATACAACAAAAAAAAATCATCAAACCACAGGGAAAACACTAAAAGAAGAAGAAAAGAGAACTACAAAAACAACAAGAACACAAGTAACAAAATAGTAATAAGTACATACCTATCAATAATCACTTTAAATGTCAATGGACTAAATGCTCAATTCAAAAGACACAGGGTGACTGAATGGATTAAAAAACAAGACCCATCTATATGCTGGCTACAAGAGTCACTTCAAACTAAAGACACATACAGACTGAAAGCGAAAGGACAGAAAAAAAATGTTTCATGCAAAAGGAAATGAAAAGAAATCTGGGTAGTAATACTCATATTGGACAAAACAGACTTTTTTAAGTCTTAAAACAAAAGACAAAGAAGGGCATTATATAATGATAAAGGGGTCAATTCAAGAAGAGGATATAACATTCATAAACATATATGTACCTAATTTAGGAGCACCTAAATATAAAGAAAATATTAACAGACATAAATGGAGAAACTGACAGTAATACAAATATCCACCTACATCAATGGATAGATCATCCAAACAAAAATCAATATGGAAAGAGTGGCTTTAAATGATATTTTAGACTAGATGGACTTAATACATATCCATTGAACATTCCATCTGAAAACAGCAGAATACACATTCTTTTCAAACGCACATGGAACTTTCTCCAGAATAGATAATATGCTAGGCTACAAAGCAGTTGTCAATAAATTTAAGATGATTGAAATTTATACCAAGCCTTTTTTCCAACTACAATAATTAGAAACTAAAAATCAATAACAGGAAGAAACCTGGGGAAAAGACACAAACACATGGAGACTAAGCAACATGCTACTAAAAGACCAATGGGGCAACAAAAAAAAAACAAAATAAAACTTAAAAAAAATACCTTGAGAAAAATGAAAATAGAAACAAAACTTTACAAAATCTATGGGATACAGCAGAAGCAGTTCTAAGAGGGAAGTTTATACAAATACAGGCTCACTTCAACAAACAAGAAATATCTCAAATCCTTTCCATCTAATGGAATTAGAAAAGGAAGAAAGAAAGCCCAAAGTCAGCAGAAGAAAGGAAATATTAATAATAAGATAAGAATAAACAAATGAGACCTAATGAAATTTAAAAGCTTTTTGCACAGCAAAGGAAACCATAAACAAGATGAAAAGACAACCCTTAGAATGGGAGAAAATATTTGCAAATGAAGCAACTGACAAAGGATTAATTTCCAAAATATACAAGCAGCTCATGCAGCTCAATAACCAAAAAAGCAAACAACACAATCAAAAGTCCAAGTCTCTGGACTAACAGAGAACTTCAGGTCCCAGGGAATATTAATCAGTATGCAGACTCCCAAAAGTCCTCATCTCAATACCAAGACCCAGCTCCACCCAACTGCCTGCAAACTCCAATGCTGGATGCCTCAGGCCAAACATCCTGCAAGACAGGAACACATCCCCACTCATCCAAAAAAAAAAAAATGAGACCAAAGAAAAACATGTTACAGACAAAGCAGCAAAGTACAAACCTACATACAAAATAAATGAAGAGGAAATAGGCAACATACATGAAAAAGAATTCAGAGTAATGATACTAAAGATGATCCAGGATATGGGAAATAGAATGGAGGCACAGATTGAGAAAATACAAGAAATGTTTAACAAGGATGTAGAAAAACTAAAGAACAAACAGTGAGGAACAACACAATAAATGAAATGAAAAATACACTAGAAGAAATCAATAAAGGAATAACTGAGACAGAAAAACAAATAATGAGCCAGCAGACAGAATGATGGAAATAACTGTAAAAAGCAGAATAATGAAAAAAGAATGAAAAGATATGAGGACAGTCTTGGAGACCTCTGTGACAACATTAAATACAGCAACATTTGAATTATAGGGGTCCGAGAAGAAGAGGAGAAAGAGAAAGGGTCTGAGAAAATATTTGAAGAGTTTATAACTGAAATCTTCCCTAACATGGGAAAGGAAATAGTCACCCAAGTCCAGGAAGTGCAGAGAGTCCCATACAGGATAAACCCAAGGAGAAAAACACGAAGACACATACTTATCAAACTAACAAAAATTAAATTCAAAGAAAAAACCTTAAAAGCAGCAAGGGAAAACCAAAAAATAACATACAAGGGAATCCCAATAAGTTATCAGCTATTTTTTCAGCAGAAAGTCTTCAAGCCAGAAGGGAGGGGCAGGATATATTTAAAGTAATAAAAGGGAAGAACCTACAACAAAGACTACTCTACCCATCAAGGATCTCATTTGGATTTGATGGAGAAATCAAAAGCTTTACAGACAAGCAAAAGCTAAGAGAATTCAGCACCACCAAATCAGCTTTACAACAAATGCTAAAAGAACTTCTCTAGGCAGGAAACACAAGACAAGAAGAAGAAAAGGACCTACAAAACAGACCCCAAACAATAAAGAAAATGGCAATAGGAGCATACATATTGATAATTAACTTAAATATAAATGGATTAAATGCTCCAACCAAAACACACAGACTGGCTGAATGGATACAAAAAAAGACCCGGGGCTTCCCTGGTGGCGCAGTGGTTGAGAGTCCGCCTGCCGATGCAGAGGACATGGGTTTGTGCCCCGGTCCGGGAAGATGCCACATGCCGCGAAGCAGCTGGGCCCGTGAGCCAAGGCTGCTGAGCCTGCGCGTCCGGAGCCTGTGCTCCACAACGGGAGAGGCCCCAACAGTGAGAGGCCCACCTTCAGACCCAGAGAAACATACAAACTGAAAGTGAGGAGATGGAAAAAGATATTCCATGCAAATGGCAATCAAAAGAAAGCTGGAGTAGCAGTATTCATATCAGACAAAATAGACTTTCAAATAAAGACTATTACAAGAGATAAGGAAGGACACTATATAATAATCAAGGCATCAATCCAAGAAGACATAATAATTATAAATATTTATGCACCCAGCATACAAGCACTTCAATACATAAGGCAAATGTTAACAGCCATAAAAGGGGAAATTGACAGTAATGCAAAAATAGTGGGGGACTTTAACACCCCAATTACACCAATGGACAGATCATCTAGACAGAAAATAAGTAAGGAAACACAAGCTTTAAATGAAATAGACCAGATAGACTTAATAGATATTTATAGGACATTCCATCAGAAAGCAGCAGAATACACTTTCTTCTTAAGTACACACAGATCATTCTCCAGGATAGATCACATCTTGGGTAACAATTCAAGCCTCAGTAAATTTAAGAAAATTGAAATCGTATCAAGCATCTTTTCCAACCAAAACACTGAGATTAGAAATCAATTATAGGAAAAAAAAAAACTGTGAAAAACACAAACACATGGAGGCTAAACAATACGCTACTAAATAAACAAGAGGTCACTGAAGAAATCAAAGAGGAAATGAAAAAGTTCATAGAAACAAATGACAATGAAAACACGACAACCCAAAATCTATGGGATGCAGCAAAAGCAGTCCTAAGAGGGAAGTTTATAGCAATTAAATCCTACCTGAAGAAATAAGAAAAATCTCAAATAAACAAACTAACCTTACACCTAAAGCAACTAGAGAAAGAAGAACAAACAAAACCCAAAGTTAGTAGAAGAAAAGAAATCATAAATATCAGAGCAGAAATAAATGAAACAGAGACAAAGAAAACAATAGCAAACATCAATGAAACTAAAAGCTGGTTCTTTGGGAAAATAAACATAATTGATAAACCTTTAGTCAGACTCATCAAGAAAAAAAGGGAGAGCACTCAAATCAATAAAATTAGAAATGAAAAAGAAGTTACAACTGACACTACAGAAATACAAAAGGTGATAAGAGACTACTACAAGCAACTATATGCCAATAAAATTGACAACCTGGAAGAAATGGACAAATTCTTAGAAAAGTACAACCTTCCAAGACTGAACCAGGAAGAAATAGAAAATATAAATAGACCAATCACAAGTAATGAAATTGAAACTACAATTAAAAATCTTCCAACAAACAAAAGTCCTGGACCAGATGGCTTCACAGGTGAATTCTATCAAACATTTAGAGAAGAGCTAACACCTATCCTCCTCATACCCTTCCAAAACACTGCTGAGGAAAATGAGCTTGGGAGTGTTCCTTCCTCTGCAATTCCTCAACAAAAAATTCCTCAACAAAATACTAGGAAACAGAATCCAATAACACATTAAAAGGATCATACACCATGATCAAGTGGGATTTATCCCAGGGATGCAAGCATTCTTCAATATATACAAATCAATCAATGTGATATACCATATTAACAAATTAAAGAATAAAAACTGTATGATCATTTCGATAGATGCAGAAAAAGCTTTTGACAAAAGTCAACACCCATTTACGATAAAAAGAACTCTCCAGAAAATAGGCATAGAGGGAACCTACCTCAACATAATAAAGGCCATATACGACAAACCCACAGCAAACATCATTCTCAGTGTTGAAAAACTGAAAGCATTTCCTCTAAAATCAGGAATAAGACAAGGATGTCCACTCTTGCAACTATTATTCAACATAATTTTGGAAGTCCTGCTATGGCAAACAAAGAAGAAAAAGAAAAGGAATCCAAAGAAGATCCAAAGAAGTAAAACTTCTTTTCTTTGCAGATGACATGGTACATACATAGAGAATTCTAAAGATGCCATCGAAAACTACAAGAGCTAATCAATGAGTTTGGTAAAGTTGAAGGATACAAAATTAACGCAAAGAAGTCGATTGCATTCCTATACACTTACAGTGAAATATCAGAAAGAGAAATTAAGGAAACAATTCCATTTCCATTGCAACATAAAGAATAAAATACCTAGGAATAAACCCACCTAAGGAAGTAAAAGATCTGTACTCAGAAAACTATAAGACACTGATGAAAGAAATCAAAGATGACAGAAACAGATGGAGAGATATACCATGTTCTTGGACTGGAAGAATCAATATTGTGAAAATGACTATATTACCCAAAGCAATCTGCAGATTCAATGCAATCCTTATCAAATTACTAATGACATTTTTCACAGAAGTAGAACAAAAAATTCTACAACATGTATGGAAACACAAAAGACCCTGAATAGCCAAAGCAATCTTGAGAAAGAAAAACAGAGCTGGAGGAATCAGGTTCCCTGACTTCAGACTATACTACAAAGCTACAGTAATCAAGAGTATGGTACTGACACAAAAACAGAAATATAAATCAATGGAACAGGATAGAAAGCCCAGAGATAAACCCATGCACCGATGGTCACCTAATCTATGACAAAGGAGGCAAGGATATACAATGAAGAAAAGTCAGTCTCTTTAATAAGCGGTGCTGGGAAGACTGGACGCTACATGTAAAAGAATGAAATTAGAACATTCCCTAACATCATACACAAAAATAAACTCAAAATGGATTAAAGACCTAAATGTAAGACTGGACACTATAAAACTCTCAGAGGAAAATATAGGAAGAACACTCTTTGACATAAATCACAGCAAGTTCTTTTTTGACCCACCACCTAGAGTAATGAAAATAAAAACAAAAATAAACAAATGGGATCTATTAAACTTAAAAGCTTTTGCACAGCAAAGAAAAGCATAAATGAAATAAAAAGACAACCCTCAGAATGGGAGAAAATATTTGTAAATGAAGCAAGTGACAAAGGATTAATCTCCAAAATATACAAACAGCTCATGAAGCTCAATAATCAAAAAAGCAAACACAATAAAAAAGTGGGTGGAAGACCTAAACAGACATTTCTCCAATGAAGACACACAGATGGCCAAAGGTACATGAAAAGATGATGAACATCACTAATTATTAGAGAAATGCAGATCAAAACTACAATGAGGTATCACTTCACACCAGTCAGAATGGCCATCATCAAAAAATCTACAAACAATAAGCGCTGGAGAGGGAGTGGAGAAAAGGGAACCCTCTTGCACTGTTGGTGGGAATGTAAATTTATACAGTCATTATGGAGAACAGTATGGAGTTTCCTTAAAAAACTAAAAATAGAACTTCCATATGACCCAGCAATCCCACTACTGGGCATATACCCTGAGAAAACCATAATTCAAAAAGAGACATGTACCACAACGTTCACTGCTGCAATGTTTACAATAGCCAGGACATGGAACCAACTTAAATGTCCATCGACAGATGTATGGATAAAGAAGATGTGGCCCATATATACAATGGAATATTAGCCATAAAAAGGATCAAAACTGAGTTATTTGTAATGAGGTGGATGGACCTAGAGTCTGTCATACAGAATGAAGTAAGTCAGGAAGAAAAAAACAAATGTCGTATTTTAACGCATGTATGTGGAATCTAGAAAAATGGTACAGATGAACCTATTTGCAGGGCAGATATAGGGAATGGATGTGTGGACATGGGGGGAGGGGAGGATGAATTGGGAGATTGGGATTGACGTATGTGCACTGCCATGTATAAAACATATAGCTAGTGGGGACCTGCTGTATAGCGCAGGGAGCTCAGCTCGGTGCTCTGTGGTGACCTAGATGGATGGGATGGGGTGGGATTGGGAGAGAGTTCCCAGGAGGGTGGGGATATACGTATACATATAGTTGCTTCACTTCGTTGTACAACAGAAACTAACACAACATTGTAAAGCAACTATACCCCAATTAAAAAGAGAAAAAAATAAAACAAATAAACAGAAACAGACTCACAGATATAGAAAACGAACAGTGGTTACCAGAGGGGAGAGGGATGGGTGGAGGGGCAAAATAGGTGAGGGGCTTTAAGAGGTGCAAACTACTAGGTATAAAATAAATAAGTTACAAGGATGTAATATACAGAGCAAGGAATATAGTCAATATGTTATAATAACTCTGAATGGAGTATAGCCTATAAAAACATCAAATTACTATTATATACTATTACTATGTTGTATACCCAAAACTAAGATAATACTGTAAGTCAACTATACATCAACTTGTTAAAATGATACCAAATTTATATGATAAAATATTTCAATTTTATTCAGGGAAATTCATTTTTATATTTTTAATTATGGTAGAGAATGGTAGAAATGACTAAGTCCCCATATAGAAAAAAGCTTTTCTCTTCTGATTGTCACTCTAGGATAAAAACTGAAAAGTTCAAGTGTAAAAGCAACATGATCAAAGGAAAAGGGAAGAAAACTTCATGGAGTATTTGGAAAGAACATTGACAAACCTATTTATGTTGGTATGAGACAATCTTAGGGTAGGCAAAGAACATCTGAGGATATTACACTTGATTCAGAAGGAATCCTTGTTACAAGGAAGAAAAATGTGTAATGTCTTTAAGCTGATTTCTAAATTCTAACTGCATTCTCATATATTAATTTTATTAATATAAACACAGTGAGAGTTAGGGCATGATATTCAATGTAATAGAGATGAAGAACCATGACTAAGAAACACCAACTGCCCCACATCACTCAGCTGATAAAGTGGAGCTGAGACTGGACCTATGGTCTTTCCAGAGCTCTGCTCTTCTTCCACTAGTTCACGTCCTGTTAATTCTCAGGGCATAATGAACACAGTACTTTATGAAATCTATTCTGGAAGTATCATACAGGGAGGATTAAATAGAAGCAAACTGAGAATCAGGAGACTCCTGAGATACAGACTGCAAATGCCACGATGCCAAAGACTACATGTGAGATTGAAGGAGGTTGGAATGAGCCATCAAAAGAAGAAAATACAGGACTTAACAACATGAGCAGATTGAAAAAGGCAAAGGATTAGAAGACACCACTAAAATTTCCAACCAAACAATCTGGTACAAATAATACCAACTGCATAGGGAAGATAATTTACAGATATGAGAGAAGGGAGTTAATGAATTTGATTCTGGCATATACCATGTATTTCAGAAAACAGCAAACTATACATGGTGAAATGCCATATAACAATTGAAAATACAGGTTTATAGTTCAATTCAAATGTTGGAACTGGAAATTTAGATTCGAAAGGAATTGACACCAGAGTAGATGGATTTTATATTTCAACTTATTAAAATTTTTTAAAGATGAATGGGTCACATCAGAAAATAAATGGTAAATAATAAAGGGTTTTCCCTGATAAAATTCATATCAAGAAAGTTCTCAGAATATATTTATCAAAATTCAAATTTTATAATCATTGTCAATTTCTCATTTCTTCTGGTCTCAGTTCAATTCAGCATGGTCTCAATGCTTCTATCTACAGTGGTAAATTAATCTCCTGAGATTTAATCAACAACTCTTTTTTTTCCCCCAAGAAGATATGTTCTTTGGTTTTCTTCCCACTATGTTTAAGCTAAATCCTTTTTGATATGCATTGGGGAGAAATTTCAAAGTGATACCTTTGACAATTCTCATCTGGGTTTTAATTAAGGCACTGCACAAAATGCCACCTGATATGTATGTTCTAAAGGCTCAGCATGTGTCAAAAAGAAGTTAGAGGTCAAAAAATGAAACAGGTGTTTAATATTCTGGGAGCTTTAGAAGTTACAACTTCAGGTCTAAGGATAGCAACTAGAAAGCCTTGACAAAAGTTATATACAGTTGAACCTTCGAACTGCATAGGTTTGAGCTGTCCACTTATGTGCAAATTTTTTCAATAAATATACTGGAAAACTTTTTGGAGATTTGTGACAATTTGAAAAAACTCACAGATGAACTGCATAGCCTAGAAATATCAAAAACATAAGAAAAAGATATGTCATGAATGCATAAAATATACGTAGGTACTAGTCTATTTCATTATTTACTATCAAAATATACAAAAATCTATTATAAAAAATTACAATTTATCAAAACTTACACACACATAGACCATATATGGCACCATTCATAGTCCAAAGAAATGTAAACAAATGTAAAAATCCAGTATTAAATAACTGCATAAATTAACTGTAGTGTTTATTGTAACACTATAATAATTTCATAGCCACCTTTTGTTGCTATTGTGGTGAGCTCGTGTTGTATCAGCTTAAAATGCCATGTGATGCTAATCATCTCTGTATGAGCAGTTTACCTCTCCAGTAAATTGCATACCACAGTTAAAAGTGATCTCTCACAGTTCCTGTGTATTTTTTATCGTGTTTAGTGCAATACCATCAACTTTGAATAACACCATGGAACCCATACAAAATGCCACTAGTGATGCTGGAAATGCTCCCAAGAAGCAGAGAAAAGTCATAACTTTATAAGGAAAAGTTGAATTGCTTGATGTGAAGAGTAGATTAAGGTCTGCAGCTGCGATTGCCCACCATTTCAAGATAAATGAATTCCGCATAAGGACCATTGTAAAAAAGGAAAAGGAAATTCATGAAGCTGTCACTGCAGCTCCAGCAGCAGGTGTGAAAACCTTGCACTTTTGCAAAATACCTTTTTATCTCATATTGAAAATGCAGCTTTTATATGGGTTCAGGGTGGCTATAAGAAAGGCATACCTATAGGCTCTAATTTGATTCAAGAAAAAGCAAAGTCATTATATGATAATTTAAAACAAAAGGAAGGTGAAAGATCTAAAGCTGGAGAATTTAATGCCAGCACAGTTTGATAATTTTAGAAAGAGGTTTGGCTTTTTAAAAATGCCAATATAATAGGAGAAGCAGCTTCTGCTGACCAAGAGGCAGCAGACAAGTTCCCAGACACCATTAAGAAAATCATTGAGGAGAATGGATATCTGCCTGAACAGGTTTTTTATGAAGACAAAAGTGCCCTATTCTGGAAAAAAATTCCATGCAGGACATTTATTAGTAAGGAAGAGAAGTGAGCACCAGGATTTAAGGCAGGGAGGGACAGGCTAACTCTACTTTTTATGCAAATACAATTGGGTTTATAATCAGGACTGCTCTTATCTATAAAGCTGCTAACACCTGAGCCTTGAAAAGGAAAGATGAACACCAGCTGCCAGGCTTTTAGTTGTACAACAAGAAGGTCTGAACGATGAGAACCCTTTTTCTGGACTGGTTCCATAGATGCTTTGTCCCTGAAGTTAGAAAATATCTTGTCAGGAAGGGACTGTCTTTTAAAGTTATTTTGCTATTGGACAATGCCCCTGGCCACCCAGAACCCCATAAGTTCAACATCAAAGGCATCAAAGTGATCTACTTCCCCCAAAACACAACATCTCTAATTCAGCCTCTAGATCAGGGGGTCATAAGGACCTTTAAGGCTCATTACACATGGTACTCTATGGAAAGGACTATCAACACAATGGAAGAGAACCCTGACAGAACATCATGAAAGTTTGGAAGGATTACACCATTGAAGATGTCATGGTTATTTTAGAAAAAGCCGTGAAAGCCATTAAGCCTGGAACTGTAAATTCCTGTTGGAGAAAACTGTGTCCAGTTGTGTTACATGACATCACAGGACTTATGATAGAGCCAATCAAGGAAATCATAAAAGAGATTGTGGACATGACCAAAAAAGGTGGGGGGTGAGGGAAGGGTTTCAAGATATGGATCTTGGAGAGACTCAAGAGCTGATAGACACCACAACCAGAGGAATTAACAGAAGACCACTTGATGAAGATGAGTGCTTTCAAACCAGATGATGAGGAAGAGATATAACAGAAGCAGTGCCAGAAAACAAATTGACATTAGATAATCTGGTAGAAGTGTTCCAATTATGCAAGACTGCATTTGACTTCTTTTACAACATGGACCATTCTGATACGGGCACCAAAACTAAAGCAGATAGTGGAAGGTTTGGTACCATGTTAAAACATTTCTAGAGAAATGAAAAAGCAAAAAAGACAGAAATTACAATGTATTTCCATAAAGTTACACTGAGTGTGCCTGCCTCTCCTGTCTCTCCTTCTACCTCCTCCACCTCTTCTGCCTCTGCCACCACAAGATCAACTCCTTCTCTTCCTCCTCCTCCTCAGCCTACTCGAGGTGAAGACTATGAGGATGAAGGTCTTTATGATGATCCACTTCCACTTAATGAATAGTAAATAATCACTATGCTGTACTGTTAATAAACTTATCTGTTGTGTTTGTGTGTCTGCATGTGAAAATATAATAACTGTACAGCAAGAACTGTATGAGACGTTTTTGTGTCACAGTCATTATCACCTAAGTATTCACTGTGTAGAACATCATGTGCAAGACTTGTATATAAGTGGAAAGCCTATCCTTATATAGGAATAAGGTGAGTGATATTTAATATAAGATTAGTAATGTGTTAGTTTTCTTGCTATTTTATAACTTGTTTTCAAAGTATTACATTACTGTACAGTATGTCTCTCTCATAATTGGAGAAACAGTATCAGCCTATCATCACAATGATTTTTTTAAATGTAACAATGTTTCCAATACTCTATAATGAATATGACTGTATACTATATTTCATAAAAATTTTATAACGATTCATTCATTAGTGTATAGGCTAGGCTACCATAAATTAATTATATTGATTACACTAGGCTACCATAAAGCAATCATACTGCTGCTCCTTTATTATCAATGCATGAAGCATCATACCTGTAAATAAATGAATTTTTCATATTTTATTCATTTTTGATGTCTGGTGTAATACATATAACATCTACTGTGTTTTGTATCATATAACACAATATTGATGTAGATACTGCCAAGACAGACAATTCATCTTGTAAACAGACACTGTTTATGGCACTGTAAATGTGTTTTCTCTTTCTCATGATTTTCTTAATAACATTTTCTTTTCTCTAGCTTACTCCGTTGTAAGAATACAGAATGTAATACATATGCAAAATATGTGTTAACTGTTTATGTTATCAGTAAGGCTTCCAGTCAAGAATAGGTTATTAGTAGTTAAGTTTTCAGGGAGTCAAAAGTTACATGCAGATTTTCAACTGCATAGGGGGGTCAGTGCCCCTAACCCCCACATTGTTCAATGGGTCACCTGTATTTAAAAAATTAATTTATTTGGGGGGAAGTATAATGTTAAAACAAATGTAGAGCAACCCAGTGAAAACAATTTTGATTTCAAAACAAAAAAAAAGTTAAGGAGAGGTAGGAAAGGTAGCTACCAATTTAAAACAAAATATTCTGGAAGCACTATGATCTGTTTTTATTTTCAGGATATAAGTGACAAAGCATGAAGAGGTAGAAAAATGAAAAGAGGAAGCAAAGTAATAAAAAATGGACAAATTAGGTAGAAAAAAGAAGTTAAGCAAAAATTCTCTTCAATCACAAAGACTATAGTGTTTATAAACAAATTTATGGCCCCTTTCTTCTTCTAAATCAGCATCCTTACAAAAGGGATGAAGGTGTTCCTCATGATCAGGATGACAATATAATTTAATGCCCATATTGGGGTATTTCTACCTAGGACAAATGCTAAACCAGATAAGCTACCAATACCACTGGTATAATCAGGAGTATCCCAGGCAAACCAAAATGACTGTGTAGTAGATTATGAGAATGAACACAATTCCTCACCCCTCTCTGTATCCCCATTTTTTGCAAAGACTTTACAGCTCCTCATATCAAGAGGTGGACTCGATTCCCCACCTGTCAACTCTGGTCTGACCCGATGATTTGTTTTTGGCCAGTATCGTGCAGCAGAAGTGAAGTGCCAGTCCTGAGCCTTGACCTCAAGACACTTTGAGAATCACTTCTTTCGCTCTTGAACTCCTGCCATCGCCATTAAAACAAATCCTGTTAAAGGATTAAACACCATCAGGAGAGCTAAGACAACCCTCCACCCCAAACCAATATCCAGTTAACACCCCCAGAAGCTGAACAGCCTAGCTAACCTGCAGCTGACCATGAGAACCCAGCCAAGATCAGAACCACCCAACTGAGCTCAGCCTAATTGCCTCTAAAATCATAAGCAACATGAGCCACTGTTTTGGAGTGGTTTGTTACACAGAAATAACCAAAATGACTCACTCCCAGTGTGCCTACCACTTCAGAAATGCAGCAATGAAGTTTCCTACTATAGTGACCCAACCCAATCCATCTATACCTGGGGCAGGGTTAAGAAACCCAAGGCTCCTCAACCAAAGCCCTGGAAGATATTAAGCTGATGCTTTTTTTTTAAGTCTCTTACTTATAGTAACCAAGAATGCTCCATCCATAAATAATATTGGCTATCTTCAATGCTTACTTCTAGGAAATTAACATCTATTGATCTTAAATGTAACATTAATATCAACTTGCCTTTAAAATAGCCAATTTTAAAATAGCCTATAGTTTCAATACCATTTTATTAACAAAAAAAGAACTATGAAGCATAGGCAGAGCAGATATCATTACACTCATTTTACACATGAGGAGATCAAATCACAGAGTAAATTAAATGACTTTCACAAGTAGCAAGTGACCAAGCTACAATACTTATAATTACACCTACAAACTTTCAATACTCCTTCTCCTTAGAGCTCTTATGCTAAAATCTTGGGTCAGTATTGGCATATCATTTTTCAAGTATTCTGAGGCACTATTTCCTTTCTTATAAAAGTAGGGCTAACATGACTTAGCTCAGGATTGTTTTGAGAAACAAATAAAATAATGTATAAAAAAGCACATAGCACAATGTCTAACACAAATGTTTAGGCCCCTTTCCCCCACTCACCATGATAAAGCTCTTTTCCAGGCTTCACAACCTCAACCCTCATCACTGAGCATCACTTGAAATGATAAACGTTCACATAGTTAGTATAGGCAAATTTTATTTTTATGGTAGAAGCATTTATTTCAGTTATAGAAAAATAACACTATTTCAAAGTCAAGGTAACTAAGAAGAAGTATATTTTTTCCTTATATACCCATACTCAAATGTCACATATGGTTTCAAGACATTCTTAAATTAACAAGGACCAAATGCAGAATCAAGGTAGTACCTGTCAATAGAAGAGATATACTAAGGCTACATATCAGCTCTGGAAATGGGAAAATACAAAGTGATCTCGTGCAGTGATTCTCAACTTTAGTGTGCATTAGAATCACCTGGATTGTGGAAGAAGTACCTTCAGGGGACTGAAGGCAAATCACCAAATTAAGCAAGCCCTTGGTCTCAGAATAAACACCAAAGGAACTAAAGATACATACTTTGTTGCACAGGGAGGAGCAAAGACAAAATACATCATGATATATGAAATTAGCCATTTACACACTGTATGACTTCTAAGTCTCAGATTCAGGAATAATAATAGATACTACTCTCAGTTTTCTACAGATTAGGTCAGGTAGTGTGCAGTGATTCCCTAATTCAAAACACACAGCTACTATCATTATTTCATCACCATCATCATTACTATTGGATACAAGGACATTCTCCCCCCACCCCCACTCCCAGTTCCAAATAGCTATTATCTATTTTAAAAATCAAATTACCACTTACCGAGTTCAAGCTCATTGACTACGGGTACCGTTTTTAAATTGGTAACATTTTTACTAGCTTCAACCACTTACATTAAGATTTCAGTACATGTCTGAAATGAAAATTTTTGTCTAAACTAAGACAATGAAGTCAAAGAAGAAAGGGTAACTAACTAAAGCTTAAAAAGTGTGCGTGGTATCTAAAGCATCAATAGCTAGACGAATTAACTGCTTTTCAAAGTGACCCACTTTAGACAATCTCTGATGTTCCCTACATTGTTTTCTGACTCACGTTATTTACAGATGGAAACATATGAATAAAATACCTATAATCTTCATAACTTTCTATATTCAATATACTACACAGTAATGTTTCATAGTTAAAGTTCTGGGCCATTTAAGTAACTCCCACATAAATATCTGAGGTTTTAATATTCTGAAACTGAAACAAAGCTGAAGAGGTGCTCAGTCAGGCTAGGACAGGGTTTCTCAACCTCAGCAATGTTGACATTTTGGGTTGGATCATTCTTTTTTGTGGGGGGCTGTCCTGTGCATTGCACGATGTAGGCATCCCTGGTCTCTCCTTATTACATGCCAGTAGCAACATGCCCCACTGCCCAGTTTTGACAACCAAAAATGTCTCCAGACACTGCCAAGTATCTTTTGGGAGCCAAAGTCACCCCCAGTTGAGAACTATTGAGCTAGAATTTTACAGACATAATTGTAAACTCTGAGTGCACAGATTAGACAAGACTATGTAATTTTACTAATTTAAAGAGTATAGCACAATAGTTTTTGCTATACTGTTTATGCAAGGGTACATAGTTTTTATACAATATACTACTTAAGCATATAATTACCCACAAATAACTATCTTTTTCCTATTGAAAACACCAATTTTTTTTTTTTTTTTTTGCGGTACGCAGGCCTCTCACTGTTGTGGCCTCTCCCGTTGTGGAGCACAGGCTCCGGACGCGCAGGATCAGCGGCCATGGCTCACGGGCCCAGCCGCTCCGCAGCATGTGGGATCTTCCCGGACCGGGGCACAAACCCGTGTCCCCTGCATCGGCAGGTGGACTCTCAACCACTGCGCCACCAGGGAAGCCCTGAAAATACTAATACTAAACAGGAAAAAAAAAATACAGCTAATCCTGCTACCGTTTTTATATTATCTAAGCCTATGGTTTACAAACGATTGATAAATGGAGATCTAGATAGATCACTGCAAGTGTCCTTCCTTCTGCATTCGTAGTCTCTCTTTCTCTACTTGTAAGCGCTCCTTTTCAATCTGCAGCTTCTCTGATTCAAATTTTAAAAACTGCAGCCTATCTTTTTCTAGTTGCAAGCGTTCTCTCTCAAGTTTTAACTTCTCTGTTTCTATATCCTGTGGTTGATATACGGACTTTTCTCCTTGACCAAGTTCATTTTCCAAAGATGGTTTCTCTGAGGTGACTATCTGTAACCTCAACCTCTCTCTTTCAATCTGCAGCCGCTCCTTCTCCAGCTGAAGCCGCTCATGCTCCATGTCTAACTGTCGCAGCCTCTCTTTCTCAATCTGTAGGCGTTCCTTCTCTACCTGCAGTCTTTCAGCCTCAATATCAAGCCGTCGTTTTTCCAATTCTAGTTTCTGTTTCTCTATGTTTACAAGCAAATGGGGCTCATCATATGCAGACCTAGATGGTGTTGAATTCAGAGTAAAAAACTCATCAATGTGGGGGAAATCAGGAAGTTCACTTTCCCTCCTGGAATCCGGTATGACTGATGACAACATTTCTTCTTCCTCTTCAATCTCAAACTAAAAGAGAAAAGTAGTTCTCAGTATTTATTTATACTTCATGGTTGTTAATTTGTCTAAGAATTTCTTAAAAGCTTTCTGTATTGTTTGAGCACACAAAACCATTTACTTTGAATTTTGAAAAATATTTACTATTACCTGACATCATTAATATATATAATTAAGAGAAGTATATTTAGGTGAAAAGAAAGAGATTGATGATATTAAGATGGAAAAAAATGGAATGACTTTGTTATGTACTATTTTTAAGTTAGCTTGAAAATCTGGGAATTTCTTAACTGTTCCTGGTCTATAATAAACTTTCATATCAGAAATGGAGAAATAAAAAGAGGGTTCACACAGGCTAATACTTACTTCAGGACTCTGTGGATCTCTTTCTTCCTCTTCCACTTTGACCTCAGTTAAGGATCCACCTGCATCCCTGAAATCTGCCACATTTTGCCAATCAAAATTTGTATCATTTCGGAATCCAATCTTTTCATCTATCTCTTCAGTGAGAGAATCATCTAAATCGGATGTGGGAAGGGGAAACCCCGAACCAACTAGCTTAATGTTCGCCTTCATCCTCTTTCTCTTCATAAGTGCTCGCCAGTCAAGGTACCTCCTTTTCACTTCTGTCCCTGTTCTCTGTTCTCCTTCTCCTACAGCATTCACACACTGTGCAATCTCCTCCCAAGCCATTCGCTTCATCACATTAATTGTTGTATTGAGCTGCTTGGAAAAAATGACTTCTTTCCTTTTTGTAATTTCTTTCAAAAGGGTCTGAGTTTCTTGTACACTGAAATTGCTTTTCCTTTTCCTTTTCAATTGCTTCATTTTCTAACTTAAATGCAGTTTTTACAGTAAGAAAAGATGTAAAAAGAATTCTGAGGAATGCTACGAAGTACAGAAATCAAGGACAATTCCTTGTTAGTACTTTGTTTAAATCAGAGTTTTCCATTCATCCAATAGCACAGGCAGGATGGATGATTCCTAAAGAGAAAAAAGTAAAAATCAATCAACCTGCAACTTCTGCAATGTACTTCAACCCAATAAGCTATATAATTAAAAAAACAAAAGACCTCTAAACATGGCTCAAAACTGACTATATTTGTGTCTCTGCCAGCATTACCACAGTCCAAGATACCGTTTTCTCTCACCTAGGCTGCTGTAATGGTTCCGAACTAATTGACAGTATTCACTCTTGACTTGCTCCCTACTTCTACTCTACTCTCCCAAATTCATCCTTTCTACTCTAACTACAAAGGCCTCTTTCAGTCACCCATTCTTGTCAGTCCCTTTCCCAGTTTAGGGCTTCTGCACACGCTGTTCCCTCTGCCTAGGAAATGGATTGTTCCCTGCCTAGCCTACTTAATTCCTCCTCATCCTTCAACTTGCAGATTAGACATCTGCTCCTCAGTGATGCCTTTGCTGACAAGTCAAATTACTCCTTGTCTTCATCTAAATGTTACACTTGTGCTAACATACAACTAAGAATGTCTCTCCTATTTCAACAGAAGTTTCATGAGGACAGCAACATTTCTACTCACCATCACGTCCCCAGAGTCTAGCAGAGATCCTGGCATATGGCAGGCATACTTTTTGAATGAATAAATGAGTCAACCTGCCAAAATGACCATTAGTTTGGGATGTCAAAAAGCAAAAAAATTTAGACTCTGAAAGAGGGTGTACCTGAAACTTGCTAGAAAGGTAAACTTTTCAGGCCCCACCCCAGACCATTTGAATAAGGAACTCTGGGGGCAAGATCCAGCAATGTGTGTTTCAGTAAGTCTTCCAGATGATTCTAATACATGCTAAAGTTTGAAAACCATGGGGCTGACTCACACCAGTGAAACAAATGCTTCACACACCTGATTCTCTTACAGACTCTGATTTTGAGTCTTATAAATAGTGCATCTGTTTGGTGGAATCTAAAGCACATCCAAATCCTCAATACAATAGCTGAGAAATGTAGTTTTTCTGCTATCTAGCCTTTGCATTATGGCAAGGCACACTAGCAAACTGGAAAAGATGTTGAATGGGTCTTTTTCTTGGAAAAGAGATTTTTAAAAGTATGTAATGGGGACAAGGGCTCAGAAAGAGTAAGGGATATATAAACAAACCATGGTTTATGACTTCTAATTCACATACTGATCACTGCTACAGAGCCGATTTTTTTCCCTTGCTTACAAAATGAGAGGGTTGGGATGAGGCTGTTAAGGTCCACATTTCCTACCAATACAAAGAAAAAAATACCAAATATCCATTAAGTTCCATGTCCTGTCATTTAATCCCCACCACAGCACTGAATGCGAGATACCATCATTTGCATTTGTATTTACACGACAAGATTCAGGCAAACTGAATAATTTGCATATTACATGGCTAGTTAAATGACCGAACTTGGATATAAATTCAGGCTCCCTTAGGCCACATCTCCTTCCACTTTATTAGCAGCTTGTGATAGCTAAATCTTAGAAATGTGTTGCTAAGTTTTGAGATGCCTTTTAGTAGAAAATTTTCAAAAAGAACAGATCCTTATCTATGTGGAAGGTTGGGATAAAGTTCTGTATATAGGCAGAAAAACCCTCCGAAGTTTCAACCAGTTATGTTTCACTCTACCATGGTTTCTTCTCTTAAAAACTTTAATATCTGCCAGTTTAAAATTTTTATTAGAGTGAAAAATTTTTCCCTTGTAATTAAAAATATAAATAGTATTTTCTACTGACGCAAAAATACAGCAACTGAGTAAGGCTAACTAAATTTAATCAGAAAATGCACTAATCTTTTCTATCACTGTTTGAGCCTCTTCTCTCTAGGACTTAAAAGTGGATGCAAATCCCTTATTTCTAAACTCTAATAAAAAGGTAATTTTTATTAAGATTTCACTAAACTTCTATGCATTTCTTCCTTTTCAAGTTTCCAGTAATCTTTTTCAACTGTGTATCTAATAACATCACCAAAAACATACCCACCACTATGTCATTTTGTTTCTGACCTCTGATGTAGAATAACCATCTCCTGAACTGCCACTTGCTGCTGAAATGGAGACTAGAGAGAACTAAAAGTTCAAAAGAGTAGAAAATAAACTCTCAAGAAATCATCGTCAATTTCATACATCCACAAAAAGGGCAAAGCATGCAAAAACAAAAAAAGATTGCAGCAAACTATGCCTAAAGCAGACTTCCAAAATTTCTTGAGACATTTAATAATAAAATTGAAATCCACTAAATAAGAATGTATCATCAGTGGCAGCACTTTCGATCTTGCCCTAGGCAAATCCTGCCTTTATAGTCAAATATAAGCCTCTTGTCACTAGAATATAAGGAAACATATTCATACAAAAACCATAATTCAAAAAGAGACATGTACCACAATGTTCACTGCAGCACTATTTACAATAACCAGGACATGGAAGCAACGTAAGTGTCCATCAACAGATAAATGGATAAAGAAGATGTGGCACATATATACAATAGAATATTACTCAGCCATAAAAAGAAACAAAATTGAGTTATTTGTAGTGAGGTGGATGGACCTAGAGTCCGTCATACAGAGTGAAGTAAGTCAGAAAGAGAAAAACAAATACCGTATGCTAACACATATCTGTGGAATCTAAAAAAAAAAAAAAAAAAAAATAGTACTGATGAACCTAGTGGCAGGGCGGGAATAAAAACACAGACATAGAGAATGGACTTGAGGACATGGGGCAGGAGGGGGAAGCTGGGGTGAAGTGAGAGTAGCATCGACATATATACACTACCGAATGTAAAATAGTTAGCTAGTGGGAAGCAGCAGCATAGCACAGGGAGATCAGCTCAGTGCTTTGCAATGACCTAGAGGGGTGGGTGGGATAGGGAGGATGGGAGGGAGGCTCAAGAGGGAGGGGATATGGGGACATATGTACACATATGGCTGATTCACTTTGTTGTACAACAGAAACTAACACAGTATTGTGAAGCAATTATACTCCAATAAAGATCTATTAAAAAAATATATCATCAAAAGAGGTAGTGTAGTGTAATGGTTATGAGCACACGTTCTGCAGTCAGACTGCCTGGGTTAGAATCCTGACTCTGCCACTTCCTAGCTGTGTGGCCTAATTTAAATTCCCTATGTGCAATTCCACTTGTAAAATAATATTATTACTTCATAGAGATACTGTAAGGATTAAAGGTTTTAGTAAAATATGGAATAGTTCCTGGAACACAGTTAACAAATTAGGTTTACTACTATTGCACGAAAGGCAAATCTTTAAATAATTTTGACATAGGAAACAGAAAGGCCACAATAATATTGGTATTGTTCTAGTTCGTAGGTCAAGTGGTAGGTCTGTGGGTCTTTATCATTATGCTTTATAACATTAGTGGTATATTGGAGCCTGCTGATGTGAGCTGGCAAAGGTCATTGTGCACATCTCTTCCCAACTCCACATTCAGTAATGTCATATTTGGAAATAGAAACTGGCCAAGATGGCAGTATTTATAACATAGAACTGGATAAATGTTACAAACTAGAACATTTTTCTTTTGAGTGGTCAGGGAGTTAGTTTACTAGCACACTTAAAGCTACATGATTTTTGCATATTTCAAATATTACCTAATAAAAATTAAGAAAATGCAATGTTTTAACATCTGATCCCACAACAGTTTAGTGAACATTCTAGAAGACTTGTAATTTTAGAGGATCACATTTAATTAGCACTGACCTAACATTCCTTATGTAATGCAAGTTATCAATTGGGCTGGGCAAGTATTCTGCTTTTCTCTAGAGGCAACTGAAGAATACTCATGAAATACTATATTTATAAGCAACACAAAAAAGGAACTGAACCTAACTGATTTACACATTATTAAACCAGCCCAAATATACTTCTCTTTAGTACCTATGTTGTGGTTGTGGCATATTTCAAGGAATTACTGCAGTCAAACTTGACTTTCTCCTTCCTCTACCATTTGCTCCACCCCTATGAGGAGCTGGAAGATGGTAGCCCACCTGCTCCAAAGGCAGTATCCTGAACACATAACACTGTGCCTAACAAACAGAAGGAGGTAAAAATACAACTTAAAATAAGGCAGTGATTGAGGGATGGGAAAGAGAGCAGAAAATGAAATGGAAAATAACTCAAGTAAGGTCAGCTAGCAAAACTGAAACTGCTATGGGCAAAGCATTATGTTTAAAAGGAAAAGGCAGCTCAAGTCAATATAGGCAAGAAGCAGTTTGTGAGATTAAGTGAAGACTTTAGATAAACTACCTACCCTATAACTATGCCAAAGAATATA
Source organism: Globicephala melas (assembly GCF_963455315.2). Classification (NCBI taxonomy): domain Eukaryota; kingdom Metazoa; phylum Chordata; class Mammalia; order Artiodactyla; family Delphinidae; genus Globicephala; species Globicephala melas. Next base: position 81,978,240 of record NC_083321.1, read on the forward strand.
ACAGTTAACAAGTTATACAAAATTCTGAAAGGAAATTTTAAATAAATAGGCTATGTTACTACTTAGGCAGCATGAACCAATGATGAGCAGGTTATCAAAGACATATTTAAAAAATGAAATCAGCAGGTTAGATGTCCTTAAAAATAGAACAGATTGCTAAAGTTACATCAAATTCCATATCAAATTACTTACAATGCATTAAGGAAGACTTTTTGTTTCCAAAAGATACAGAATGTTTCAGACCATTTAAATAGCTTCTTGAACCATTTAAAAAGCACTGTCATATTTAAAAGGTAGAAGCATGGTAAAAATATAAATATTCATCAATAAGGGATTAGATGAATAAGCTATACTACAGCTACATAATGGAATATGATGCCCAATTAAAGTATGAATATGGCTTAGCACAACATTTTACTATGTTAATGCAAGCCAACAAAACCAGAAAAGGAATGTGTACATATGTCTATGTGTGTGTACATACTCACAGAAGCTCAGTTTTCAACTTAGGAACATTTATAGACAGAACATGCTATGCTCTACAACAGGTTCACTCACTCTGTCCACCACCAACCACCAGTTCTAGGGATCATGTATACAGTCGTTTGTCTCAATCACAGAGCTGTTTGTTTGCCTAGAGCACATCTGTTTCATTTTACTTTGAGGTGATTAACATTATATTAAAAATATATTTATGAGGAATTTTTATTACAGAAAAATATACTTTTTAAAGTTCCATAAACCCAATACCCACAAATCTCTGTTGACTTAAAAAAAAAAAAAAAACAGTAAAATACATAGGTATGGTTAGAGAACCTAAATAAAGCAACAAAATTAAGTGAAAATCTCTCTCCACCACCAGTGTAATTGATATTAATAATTTCTTGAGATGTTTTCCAGAAAATCATATGAATATAAAAGTACAGATGTATTTATGAAACATTATATATTACACATATTACATGAATGCATATTAATTCCATTCATTAATTTAAAAAGCAGTGACTGGGCTTCCCTGGTGGCGCAGTGGTTGAGAGTCCGCCTGCCGATGCAGGGGACACGGGTTCATGCCCCGGTCCAGGAAGATCCCACATGCCACAGAGCGGCTGGGCCCATGAGCCATGGCCACTGAGCCTGAGCATCCGGAGCCCGTGCTCCGCAACGCAAGAGGCCACAACAGTGAGAGGCCTGCGTACCACCAAAAAAAAAAAGAAAAGCAGTGACTGTTGAAGATGTTAAATTATAAGAAAATGAAAGGAAAATTGAAAACAGAAAAATGAGATGTATATGAATGATTCTAAAGGACAAATGAAGAGACAAAGAGGAAATCATGAATGTAAAAACTTACCACCCTCTACAATGAAAAATAATCAACAAAAAATGAAGAAAAATTATGAAACTGAAAAAATTCTAAAGATGTTGTCTCTCAAACCTTACGTATTTGAATCATCTGGAGCGCTTATTAAAATGAGATTCTGATTCAGTAGGTCTGGAGTGGGACCAGTGATTCTACATTTCTGACAGATTCCCAAATGATGCCGATGTTGCTGGTCCTTGGACTACACCAACAGAAATAGGGATCCACACATGTAATTTAAAATCTTCTAGTGGCCTCAGAAAAGCAAAAATGAAACAAAACCAAAAAAATTGTAGAATTAATTTTAACATATTTAACCCCGTAAGTTCAATATATTATCTTTCCAATATATGGTCGATGTAAAAATGATTAATGAGGGAGTTTCCATTCTTGTTTTGCTACTAAGTCTTTGAATCCAGTGTATATTTTACAATTAGAGCACATCTCATTTTGTACTAAACACATTCTAAGAACTCAATAGCATATATTAGTACAGATCTACAGCACATCAAAATCACCTAGGGAGCTTTTAAAAAATACTTATAACCAGTCCCTATCTCTGAGCAATTAAAACAATCTTAAAATACTGCTAGGCATTGGGAGTTTAAAAAGTGCTCTAGCAGATATTAAGCATTCTCAACACATACACACACACAGAGTTAACTATGTGAGATGATGGATGTGTTAATTATCTCTATCTTGGTAATCATTCCATAATGTATTATGTATATCGATCATCATGCTGTATATTTTAAACATATACAATTATATTTACCAATTATTCTTCAATAAAGTTAAAAAAATCTTCTCCAGGTGATTCTCATTTGCAGCCAGGATTGAGAAGCACCCCGCTAGAGAATCAGTGTTAAAAGTCGACTTGCTCAAATGTGTACTGAGAGGCAAGATGGAGTGCAAATGTTGTAGCTGCTAAGAAATTTCCCTTCAGAGATCATTAAGGCTTCATCTGCCACAAGACTTGCAACAACAGACAAAGCTGGACTCTTTTTGGAAAAATATGCCCAGGAGAAAGTCATGTTAGGTGGAAGAGGAATATGTCTAATTGTAAGAACCAATTCACACTCCTATGTGTTGGGAATACATCAAAGGAATACAAGCTAAGTCAATTTAGACTTAAGTAGAAATGGACTGCTCTCGTTAGAGAACCAAACTTTCTTTTAAGTCTTTAGACAGCTACCATATCTTTATTAGAATTAGCATTGAACTAGGAGTATACATTGGAAACATCCATTAAGACTGAGCGATTAAGACACAATGCTTCATTCAACAAATATGTATTGAGTGCTTAAAACCTTTCAAAGGCTTTGTACACATTTCGGAGGTAAATTTACTCTCCCTAGTCTTTCTCTCTCTCTCCCTATTACAAACCCTGAGTCCTACCTATATATATTCGTATCTACCTTTGCCAATTTTATCACCTCCAATACTAACCCCAAACATACTTTCCCAACCCACCCTCTCCAATACACGTCAGTATGGGCACACACAGTAATGTCATTCTGAAATTCCTCTAAATTCTAGACCAGTGCTGTCCCATACAAATATGACAGTCACATATATAATTTTAAATCCTCTAGTAGCCACATTAAAAAAAGTAAAGAAAAACAGGTAAAAATTAATTACGATATATTTTATTTAAACTAATATACCAAAATATTATTACTTCAATATTTAAACAATATAAAAACAATCGAGACATTTTACATTCTTTTTTTCTACTAAGTCTTCAAAATCCAGTGAGTATTTTGGACTAGCCATACTTCAAGTGCTCAATAGCAATATATGCCTATTGGCTACTGTATTGGACAGCCCAGTTCTAGCTTTCATGATCCCTACCTTAGGACTATCGTACATGTATTCCTTTGGCACATGCTCCCAATTCCCATGGTCTTTGCTCTTTTATCTGGCCAGTGACTATTCACCCTCAGCACCTTCATTGTTCCATTAATCTAAATCTAATGTCCCTGCTACATGCTTCCACTATCAGGCTATATTATAATCACTTACTTTACATTAGGCGCAATAAGGGATCAAAGATGAATATATTATTTCTATCAAATAATTTATAATTTAGTAAAACATATACGCATAAAATTTACATGAAAAAATTTTAATGGAGACTGTAAATGTCAAGTTTGAATACGGACTACCTAGGCTTATATATTAATTCCACCACTTAGAAACTCTGTGATCTTAAGCAAATTACTTAACCTTTTAAACTTATTTCCTAATTTATAAATGGGAAAAATAGAATAATACTCACGATGTTTTGAGGATTAAATGAGATAATCCAGTCAAGAAGCTTATAATATGTAGGATATAATAAGCCCTTAACAAATACCAGCTATTATCCATTTCCTAGTATAGTCTAGACATAGTAAGTGAATATTTCTTTACTCAATGAATAATGTAAATGTAAGAAAAGTGCAACAAGAGAAGTTATTAACAAAATACCCTGGGTGTTCAGAAGGAGAAATCTTTGGTGGGATCAAGGGAGGTTGTGAAAAGGAATTAGCACTTGATTTGGGTCTTAAAAAACAAATATAATAATGAGGGGCAGTAATAAATGGCAGAAGTATCAGGAATCAAAGTTGGATAGCTAGGCTGGGGCCAAATGTCAGCAAATCTTTAATGTTGGCTTGTAAGAACTTATTCTTTGCTAAAAAACTTACTATAAGAGGCAAATATATCAGTGAAAATTCACATATTTTTGAAATTCAAGCAACATACCTTTTATATGGAGGCAATGTTACTGTAATAATATACAAACTATAACATGCAAAATACAAGTGCATAATAATAAACAATGACTGCAGTTGTCAAGAGAATCCTAATTTAGGCAGAAACCCATAATCAGATTTTGCTGCTCTTAGAGTCTGAGATCAATTTTGTAATGATAAAAATAACAATCCTTCTAAAACTATGCTTGAGTCAATACACTCTTAAAATTTTGGCAGCAGTTGCTTTTATGTGCATATCCTGTTTCCACCCCCCAACAATTTGTAACTCCATATCTCTATCCTACAAAAGTGGTATCCCTTTGTCCCTGACTGTTCTATGCTAAACTGATGAACTATTTCATTGACAAAGTGCACTTTATTTTTTAATTTTTTTAAATGTTTGGCCGGGAGGCACGGCTTGCGGAGTTCCCTGACCAGGGAATCTTGGGTCACAGCAGTAAAAGCGCGGAACCCTAACCACTAGACTATCAGGGAACTCAACAAAATGCACTTTAACACACATTTTTTAGCTCACTGAAATTGACAACAATATGTATCTTAGATTTCCAGTCAGTCATGGCTTAAGTGTGTGAAAATCTTTGACATCTGATTAGTGTTAAGACAGTACCCAAATCAAAGCAAACGAGTTGAAATTTGGTAGCTATGCTTGCATGAAAAGAAACTAAGCTATGTTTCCAGGAATTTCTTTTTTCTCTCTTCTCCTTTACATTTTGGTACTCATGTAACAGCTTAGATTTTCATCATCCATTACCCAATAATTTACTCAAATATTTATCAAACTCCTACTATGTAGCAGGCACATATTCTTGGTGCTGGGGCTAAACACCTCACAAAATATGAAAAGATGCCATTTTAGATGTCAAACACTATCCCTTTCATATTGGTTTTCTTCCCTATCTTTACAAAAGGGAATTTAGTAGTTGCAACCTCTAAAAATTCTTAGTTCTTCCATGCCCAATCACAGAGAACAGCCATTTTCCTGAAATCCCATTTCACAATAATTCTTTCCTGGTTGGAAATAGGTATAAGTAGTTCACTTAGGTAATCCTTGTGAAGATGGTGTACCACCAATGGCATATTATACCTGGGCAATTTTTTTCAAGGACTAATACTTAAGAATGAAGTTCCTAAATATTGCATGATAAGACAGAAGTAAGAGGTCTGAGTTAAATCAGGCAGTAAATTCTGGGTCCAAAATTTTTTTTTGGTAAACTCATTAGGCTGTTCAAGAAGAAAAACATCACAAAATCTACAAACTTCCCCCAACCCCCACCCCAATCCTCTTGGAAGTGTGCTCCCCACCTCCCACCAACCCCGCACCCCACAGTCGCCACCATATTCTTAGAGGAAATTAACCTTCCTGCCGAATAGGACGCTCTTCTCTATAAGCTGTGATAGGTAAATGATTAAAGTTTACTTAAGTGTCGCCGGTTATCATATTAATAAAATACCTCTCACTCCCCACCTCTTCCTTTGGAGCAGCTCCCATTGGGAGAATCCAGGAAGGCTGAATTCCTGGGAGGTCAGTCAGTAGTAGGGGGCGCGCCCATGACTCTGCCACAGAGCAATGGCTGCACCTGGTAGGATGTGGGGCAAACTGGAAGAGTCCCCGCTCCGCGTATTAAATTAGAGTCGCGACTGGGCGGCCGAAAAACCTTCGCAGCCTTGTTTCAGCGGCTTGGGCCCTCCCTACCCTCCCAGGTCAGGCGGCAGCTGCGACTGGTATTTCTCCTGAACGTCGTAGTCTGCTACGCCGCAGGGCCAGGTCCAGAGCCGGCAGCGGGGGGGCAGCTACCTGACGCTGCCACGCTAGCAACCACCGGCCGCGGAGCCTCCACTTCCCTAGCAACCTCCTCCACAACGCAACAGCTCACCTACGACGCTGGCGGAACCTCCCCACGCTCGCCTCTGGGGTGTGTGGGGGTGGGGTGGCAAAAAGACGCTTCATTAATTCCCCGCCCACTGACTTCGCCCGCCTCCTGCCGCTAAGCCATTGGCTGGCGCGGCTGCCGCTCGTTTAACGAGGTTCGTCCATTGGCCCGGAGGATACTGCCATTCTGGCAGAGGGCCCGCCCTAGGTGTTCCTCACAAAGGAACGCGAGTCCAAACCGTTCCGGGTTAGTGCCCTGGAATTCCGCCCCCTTGTGAGTCATGGCCTCCCGTTCAAGCTCAATCTTTGGCGCACGGCTCTGTCAATCAAGAGCTCTAGGAAAGGATTGGCCCCTAGCAATCAGCCCGCAGCCTGTTCAACAAGATTGGGACACAGGTTGCTCCGTCCCCAAACTCTACTCCTATCCTGACCCTTACCTGTTAAAAGGGCAAAGAGGAAGTGGGATCCTTGCGTTGCCCCAGCTGGTTCCTAGTCCAGCATCACCTTCTGCTCAGACAACTGTGACCTAGTTTGGCCTCAAAATCATTCCTCTGAGACTGCCCCTGGCAAAGCTCACTGGTGATTGTCTTACGGCTAAATCTAGGCATCACATCTCTGTCCTTATCTTACCTCCTCAAAAAATATTTGATTTGTTGACCTTTCTTCATTTGATTTACATAATGCTTCTCCTGGTTTTCCTCTCAGTCCTCTTCTCTATCCCCTTTGCAGTTGCCTCTTTCGCTGCCATCTCAGGTTACGGTGTTACTAATGGGTCCGTCTTTCCATTGCCTTTGTTCAGGCCTCTATTGAAATCCTGAATTACATCAGTAGCATTCTTACTGGTCTGTCAGTTATCCTGCCAGTACGACTGTAGTCCATTGTTCACACTGTAGCCAAGACAGGCTGCTTAAAGTTCTTTAGTGGAACCGCACTCATCTTATGATAAAGTATAAACTCTTTAAAAGAGTTTCTTCTGTTTTTCTCTCAGGCATATCTTTCATCAACATTCCTCCTCTTTCGTTTTCCTTCTTCCTTACTCCAATTACTTCCCTTCTGTCAGTTCCTAGATTTGACAGTGGCCTTGGGACTTAGTTTGCATTGCATTGTTTCCCCCTGGAATGATTTCTCCCTGCCTATTCCCTGCTATGCCCAGAATTTGTTTTTAAAGTTGCTTTCTGAAGGAAGCCTTCCTTTCTCTCCATTCACACTACCTCCACTTCCAAGTTGTCCCTCTAATGTAGGTTTGCCAGATAAAAGACAGGATACTCAACTAAGTTTGAAGTTCAGATAAATAACAAATAATTTTTAGTATAACTATGTCCCATTTAATATCTGACATCCTGTATTTTCATTTGCTAAATCTGGCAACCTACTCCAGCATGCTCCTATCATAGTACCTTTCCTCTGACAGCTCTTACCACACATTCTGTGCGGGCAGGTGTTTCTTGTTCACCGCTGAAATTTCTTTGCCTAGCGCAGTGCCTAAAATATAATAGTCGCTCAAAAAAGATTTGGTAAATAAATAATGGAATATTCTAGGTGAATCGTGAATACTTGCTCAATATTCCTGGAGGAACTCTCTTCCATAAAATAGAAGTACTTATGAAATAATCCTCTTTGAAATGTAACAATTAGTTTAGTCTTTCATATTTTTACCTATGACTTTGTGAAAGAAGCATGTCTATAACTTTGCCTAAGTAGAACAAAAAAATTTTTTTGCTTTTGGAAAAATATAAGAACTTGTATTTTATGTTTTGGGGTTTCGTTTATAGTGGATGTTTTTTGGGTGAGTGTAGTGAGAAGGCAAGAGAACTATCCATCCTTATTATGACCAGACTCTTTCTCTCTGACCCTTTCAGAATCTGTCTACTACTTGAATCTATTTATTTACTTCAGTAACAGGGTTAAGGCCTAGTAAGTCAGTATTAGGAACGTTCTGCTTTTATATCATGAACTCTTAAGCTTCCTCCAATTAACCTCATTCTCCTTGTTGGTTGCAAGATCTTTTCCAGATACCCTCACTATTTTTTCTCATCTGTATTTTGTCTGGGTAGACATGGACCAACAAGGGAGAGGTGAAAGGTAATCCAAAATGCCTAATATTAGTACCTCATTACCAACCTGATAGTCTGCTTACTGATTTGATTTTTGTAATAGTAATTTCAGACTAGAGATTTGACCTAACATTTATTCTAGAACTGGGTTGTTCAACTGCAGTAGCCACTTGAACAAGCCTGATGAGCCCTTGAAATGTGGCTACGACAACTGAATAACTGAATTTTAGTTGTGTTTAATTTTAAATTTAAAAACTGATATTCAATTCAGTTACTACATAATGTCTATATATGTTTGGGAAACTTGAGCTTTGTGAATCTACTTTTTCAACTATAAATTTTTTGAAATCTAAGTACAGATTGAATATTTCTGATAAAATTAACATGTGAATTGAGATGTGCTGTAAGTGTGAAGTATATACAGGATTTCAAAGATTTAATATAAAAATGTAAAATGCCTCATTGATCTTTTTCATATTGATTATATTGATAAGTTGAAATTATAATATTTTGCATAATTGGATCAAGGAAAATATATTATTAAAATTAATTTTACCTGTGAATTTTTTACTTTTTAAAATGAGACTAATAGGAAATTTAAACATATATGTGGTTGGCATTATATTTCTATTAGACAATGCTGTTCTAGACTGTGCCTGGCCACAATAAGAATATAATTGTTAACAAAAATCTTTCTATTTCATGGCTTATTATTTAACCACAGGGAAAGAAAAAAATCACTTTTTCTTTCTTCCAGACACAGTTTAGTTAAGAAAAAAATAACCCAGTGAACACGTTATAACCTTTATTATATACCAACAGTTGCACTTAACTGTATCAATGCTGTTTTCAGTCTCCATTTTTGCCTTTGCACATGCTGTTTCTTCTTCCTTTGCACAGGTACTGCTTCCTCCTTGTCCTTACGACACACTCTTATTCCCCTTTAAAACCAACTCTTCCTTGACAATGTTAGAACAGATCTTTTCCTTTTTCATATGAGTTTTACACCTATACATGTTCTATTTAGATATCATTCAGTATTGCTATTACCTTTTACCTTTTTATCTTCAGCACATAGCACATTACCTGGCACTTAGTCTGACAAAATTATATTTGATGAATTGACCTGAAAACTGACAAAAGAAAACTCACTCTGTTTTTTCCTCTGTGATAATATTGCTTGCAATTTTCATCATCCATCAGGTAAGTTATAATGGTTTGTAAAATAACACTGAAAACTTTTCACCAGCAAATTTCATGTTTCTAAAAAATTTACATTGAATGGAAAGCCCATTTGTTTCCTGTAGAATTGTTTCAATTAATTTCCTTTAGATTTTGATTTTGTTATAACTGGGAAAAATAGGAAGTGTTAGAACACAAGCTATTTTTAAATGGTAATCATTATAGCAAGAGGTAGGGATGGAAAATTTTAGTTTCAAAGATCAGTTTGGTCAAATCTTGAGAAGTCAAATGGTTTCTGGCATTCCAACCAGCATCAGCTGTGGTTAGGTTGCCATTTTTATTTATGGTGGGAGGTTTGGTTTCTACTAGAATAGCCTATGAAATACTATAGGTCAATGGTTATTAGAAGAATCATTAAAAAATATATTTTTTAAAATATCATTCTGGGGCTTCCCTGGTGGCTCAGTGGTTAAGAATCCACCTGCCAATGCAGGGGACACAGATTCGAGCCCTGGTCCGGGAAGCTCCCACATGCCGCGGAGCAACTAAGCCCGTGCACCACAACTACTGAGCCTGCACTCTAGAGCCCGCGAGCCACAACTACTGAAGCCCGTGTGCCTAGAGCCCATGCTGCACAACAAGAGAAGCCACTGCAATGAGAGGCCTACGCACCGCAATGAAGAGTAGCCCCTGCTCTCTGCAACTAGAGAAAAGCCCGCATGCAGCAACGAAGACCCAACAAAGCCAAAAATAAAATAAATAATAAAATAAATAAATTTTAAAAAAAGAAAAGGAAGAAAGTGTAGAATTTAAAACATACACACACACACATATATGTATATATCTCATTCTGTTCTTCATTCCAGTACACCTATACATGGAGTTGCCCATGAAAGAATCAGATCAGTTGCAAATCTATTCTTATAATTTGGAATATGTGCCCTGGTGACTATCTATTTGGAGCTCATTTTTAAAAATCACTTTTGGTTTATCTCTCCTGTTTAACAGTCAGAGGCTTCTTGTTGAATAACAATTTTAGCACTTTTGTAGGATGACCACCTGTTTCTTTGAGTCCCCTGCAGAATGAGTTTTATTTATGCCAGATAGCCTATATTTTAACTACCCATCCCAAATACACCCTTAATATTTAGTGAAAATTGATCTAGCCTTTTTTACATCATGTATCAACAGAAAAACATATGCATAAATTTCATTTTAATAGTAAAGATTGATCATACTGTTTTCTCAGTTTGAGAAATTATTGTGACTTTTTATAACCTCTTGGTTGTGCTTATGTATGTGCATTCTTTATTTCCTTTTATAAGAATTTCAGAGATTTTTGTAGTTGGGAGCTCCAAACTCCAAGAATCACTGGCCAGTTCTCTTTCCTCAACTCATTTAAAAAATAAGTTTTGAAGACTGTTCTGTGCTAAGCACTGATCTAAGGGCTTCATTTACATTAATCTATTGGACTATTATGATAACCCTAAGGAGGAAGTCTACTGGTATTCCTCACATTTTTTAGATGAGGAAACTGAGGCAAAATGATGTTAAATATCTTTCCAAGTTTGCAGAATTAGTAAGTGGCAGAGCTGAAATTTAAACCCAGTTAGCCTACATTTAAACCCCATGCTATAACATCACTCAAAATGGATGTGTATTCTTGAGTTCCTTTTATAAGAATCTCACAGATTTTTGGAGTTGGGAGCTCCAAACTCCAAAAATCACTGGCCAGTTCTCTTTCCTCAACTCATTTAAAAAATGTCTCCTTGCACTACTTGCAAGGAGATTGTTTTAAAGATGCCAAAACGTTTGAAAAGATTTTAGTGAAGTAGAGGGATAACAAAAGTGTCCCCACAAAACACTTTCTTCTAACATTTGTTGGGCTCTATTGTAAGCTCCTCAACGGCAGGGATCATGTCTTTCTTTTGCCCCTAGCACCTAGCAAAGACCTTGAATTCACAGTTTATTCCCAAACAAATTTAGATTTCAGGTTGTAGGATGGACAACGGTCATATAATTCCTCTGAACAGTAGCCTTAGTCAATGAATCTATCATTGGTTAGCAGCTGTCTGAAAGGTTTTTTAAAACTTTTTATTGGCGCATAGTTGATATACAATGTTGTATTAGTTTCAGGTGTACAGCAAAGTGAGTCAGTTATACATATACATACATCCACTCTTTTCTAGATTCTTTTCCCATATAGGCCATTACAGAGTACTAGGTAGAGTTCGCTGTGCTACACAGTGGGTCCTTATTAGTTATCTATTTTATATAAGCTTTTCTATACTACATTTCCCATTGCTTTTACTTCACTTCTTCACCAGTTTCCATGGAATGCCTTCTGCTAAACACCACAGCCTGTATTGTCTGTGAGAAAAGTTTGTTCTCGGTTCTTTTTCCTATTCACATTGTTTATTGGGAGTAATAGTGGCTGTGATCAATATGCAGTAACAATAATACAAATGTAAATAGGAACCTAAGTTGGAACTTGCCTTTGGTTACTCAACTTATTTAAATTTTTAAAGACAAGAGTAGTGGTTCCTGACAAGACTTTTTGGGGAAAATGCATTTCACAAGATCCAGAAATAAGCAGTGCCTCAAATTTTAACTTATCCCGCATTCACAAGCATACAACACTGTCTTTATACTATTTAACACATTACACCATACATATATATGCAAGTACAAGATATGAAAATACATATTTAAACCATAGTTAATAAGGTAGATAGGGGGATCCTAGTGATAAATCATTTTTCAAAATAACTTTTAACTTCATGAAAAGATCAATTAAAAGACTATTTTATTATCATGTTTTTATTTATAGTGTGTATCCTTTTATTTCTGTTCTCAAGATGTTATCTTTTAATCTCCATTTTCCAAAAGAGAAAGCATGTCCAGAGTTATTTGTGGCTTATCTAATAACTAATTAGTAGCTAATCTGAGACCACATCAGAAGTCTGCCAGCTCCTCCTCTAGGTTATTTCCACTCTATTGTGTTCTACTTCAGAGTCATGTTCTGCCTGTTCAAATAGCATGTTCTTCTATATCAAATTATTTGGTTTCTCGAAAACTTCATGATTTGAGAATCAAAGACAAAAAACATAAAACAAAATAGACCCATGTTATGTCCTTTCTGAATTCCTTCCATTTCCATAATTCCCAGCTATAAAATGTAACAACTACTACAATTGCTGGACACTAACTAAATACTAGACACTATTAAGTACTTCACATGTATTATCTCTTTAAAGGGGTTTATAGTTAGGGAAAATGAGTCATAGAGTCTAGTTTAGTTTATATTGAGCTGTGTAGCTCTTTGTATATTTTGGAAATTAATGCCTTGTTGGTCACATCATTTGCAAATAGTTTCTCCCACTCTGTAGGTTGTCTTTTCATTTTGTTTATGGTTTCCTTTGCTGGGCAAAAGATTTTACATTTAATTAGGTCCCATTTGTTTATATTTGTTTTTATTTCCATCACTCTAGGAGACAGATACAAAAAGGTATCGCTGCAATTTGTATCAAACACTGTTCTGCCTATGTTTTCCTATAGAAGTTTTATAGTATCCGGTCTTTCTTAGCTTTTGAATCCATTTTGAGTTTATTTTTTTATATGGTATTAGAGAATATTTCAATTTCATTCTTTTACTCATAGCTGTCCAGTTTTCCCAGCTCATTTATTGAAGACACTGTCTTTTCTCCATTGTATATACTTGCCTCCTTTGTCATAGATTAATAGAACATAGGTGTGTGGGTTTATTTCTGGGATTTCTATCCTGTTCCATTGATCTATGTGCCTGTTTTTCTGCCAGTAACATAATGCCTTGATTACTGTAGCTTTGTTGTATAGTCTGAAGTCAGGAAACGTGATTCCTCCAGCTCCATTCTTCTTTCTCAAAATTGTTTTGGCTATTCAGGGTCTTTTGTGTCTCCATACAGATTAAAAATTTTTTTGTTCTAGTTCTGTGAGAAACGCCATTGGTAATTTGATAGGGATTGCATTGAATCTGTACATTGCCTTTGGGTAGTATATTTAACAATATTGATTCTTTCAATCCAAGAACATGGTATATCTTTCCATTTGTTTGTGTCATCCTCAATTTCGTTCATCAGCATCTTATAGTTTTCAGAATACAGAAACTTCTGCCTCATTAGGTAGGTTTACTCCTAGGTATTTTATATTTTTGATGCAATGGTAAATGGAATTCTTTCCTTAATTTCCCTTTCTGATAGTTTGTTTTTAGCATATAGAAATGCACAGATTTCTGTATATTAATTTTGTATCCTGCAACTTTACCAAATTCATTGATGAGCTCTAATAGCAATAGTTTTCTGGTGGCATCTTCAGAATTTTCTATGCATAGTATCATGTCATCTACAAACAGTGACACTTTTTTTCTTCATATCTTTAAAGTTTTTTTTTAAAAGAAATAAATACATTTAAATTTTCTTCACAGTTCTGCTTACAGAATCACTTCACAACCAATTATTCCCCTTCCCCTCCCTGAATCCTCAATTTGCTCACATTCACAATGCCTTCCGAAAATACTAAACATTTAGCATAAAGCTTGGAGGAGACATGAAATGGAATGAACAATGAAGGCTGGGGGAATGGGGAATTAAGGATTATCTACACACCTACCTACTAATTTGCCTGTCTCCCCACCCTCCTTTGTTTTTTTTGAATTTTTATTGGAGTATAGTTGATTTACAATGTTGTGTTAGTTTCAGGTGTACAGCAAAGTAAATCTGTTATATATATACATATATCCACTCAATTTTAGGTTCTTTTCCCATATAGGCCATTATAGAGTATTAAGTAGAGTTCCCTATGCTATACAGTAGGTCCTTATTAGTTATCTATTCAATATTTCATATATAGTAGTGTGTATATATCAATCCCAATCTCCCAATTTATCCCTCCCCTTCTTTCCCCCACTGGTAACCATAAGTTTGTTCTCTACATCTGTGACTCTGTTTCTAATTTGTAAATAATTCATTTGTACCATTGTGATATCATATGATATTTGCCCTTCACTGTCTGAATTACTTCACTCAGTATGACAATCTCTAGGTCCACCCATGTTGCTGCAAATGGCATTATTTCGTTCTTTTTCATGGCTGAGTAATAGTCCATTGTATATATGTACCACATCTTCTTTATCACATTATTTGTGATAAAGAATGGACATTTAGGTTGCTTCCACATCGTCGATGTCGATGGACATTTAGGTTGCTTTCACATCGTGGCTATTGTAAATAGTGCTGCAATGAAACTGGGGTGCATGTACGTTTTTGAATTATGGTTTTCTCCAGATATATGCCCAGGAGTGGGATTGCTGGATGATATGGTACCTCTGTTTTCAGTTTTTAAAAGAACCTCCATACTGTCCTCCATAGTGGCTGTACCAGTTTACATTCCAAACAACAGTTTAGGAGGGTTCCCTTTTCTCCACACCCTCATCAGCATTTATCATTTGTAGACATTTTTTGGGGGGGGGCGGGTATGCGAGCCTCACTGTTGTGGCCTCTCCCGTTGCGGAGCACAGGCTCCGGACGTGCAGGCTCAGCAGCCATGGCTCACGGGCCCAGCCGCTTCACGGCATGTGGGATCTTACCAGACCGGGGCATGAACCCGTGTCCCCTGCATTGGCAGGCGGACTCTCAACCACTGCGCCACCAGGGAAGCCCCATTTGTAGACATTTTGATGATAGCTGTTTTAAACAGTGTGAGGTGATACCGCATTGTAGTTTTTATTTGCATTTCTCTAGTAATTAGCGATATTGAGTAACTTATCATGTGCTTTTTAAGCCATCTGTTTGTCTTCTTTGGAAAAATGTCTATTTAGATCTTCCATCCATTTTTTGATTGGGTTGTTGTTTTTTTTGATATTGAGCTGCATGAGCTGTTTGCATATTTTGAAAATTAATCCATTGTCAGTTGCTTCATTTGCAAATATTTTCTCCCATTCTGTGGGCTGTGGTTTTCTTTTGTTTGTGGTTTCCTTTGCTGTATAAAGGCTTTTAGGTTTAATTAGGTCTCCTTTGTTTATTTATGTTTTGATTTTTATTTCCCCAGGGGGCGGATCATGAAAGATCTTGCTGCGATTTATGTCAAAGAGTGTTCTGCCTATGATTTCCTTTAAGAGTTTTATAGTACCCAGGCTTACAGTTAGGTTTTTAATCCATTTTGAGTTTGTTTTTGTATATGGTATTAGAGAATGTTCTAATTTCATTCTTTTACATTTAGCTGTCCAGTTTTCCCAGTACTGCTTATTGAAGAGACTGTCTTTTCTCCATTGTATATTCTTGCCTCCTTCGTCATTGATTAGGTGTCCATTGGTGCATGGATTTATCTCTAGGATTTCTATCCTGTTCCACTGATCTATATTCCTGGTTTTGTGCCAGTACCATACCGTTTTGATTACTGTACCTTTGTATTATAGTCTGAAGTCAGGGAGCCTGATTCCTCCATGTCTGTTTTCCTTTCTCAAGATCGCTTTGGCTATTTGTGGTCTTCTGTGTTTCCATGCAAACTGTAAAGTTTTTTGCTCTAACCATGATAGTTTTACTTCTTCCTTTCCAATATGAATTCCTTTTATTTGTTCTTCCTCTCCGATTACTGTAGCTAGGACTTCCAGATCTATGTTGAATAAAAGTGACGAGGGTGGACATCTTTGTCTTGTTCCTTATCTTAGAGGGAATGCTTTCAGCTTTTCATCCCTGAGTATGATGTTAGCTGTGGGTTTGTCATATATGACCTTTATTACGTTGAGGTATGTTCCCTCTATGCCCATTTTCTGGAGTTCATATCATAAATGGATGTTGAATTTTATCAAAACCTTTTTCTGCATCTATCTAGATGATCAAATTGTTTTTATCTTTCAATTTGTTAATGTGGTGTATTAATTTTCAGATATTGAAAAATCCTTGCACCCCTGGGATAAATCCCACTGGATCATGGTGGGTGATCCTTTTAATGTATTGTTGGATTTGATTTGCTAGTAATTTGGAATTTTCTATTTTGTGTTTTATCTTTGTCTAGTTTTGGTATCAAGGTGATGGGGGCCTCATGGAATGAGTTCAGATGTGTTCCTTCATGTGTATTTTTTTTTTTTTTTGGAATATTGTCAGAAGGATAGGTTTTAACTCTTCTCTAAATGTTTGGTAGAATTCACCTGTGAAGCCATCTGGTCCTGGACTTTTGTTTGTTGGGAGTTTCTAAATTACTGATTCAATTTCAGTACTGGCAATTGGTCTGTTCATATTTTCTATCTTCCTGTTTCAGCCTTAAGAGATTGTACCTTTCTAAGAATTTGTCCATTTCTTCTTGGTTGTCCTTTTTACTGGTGTATAGTTGCTCATAGTAGTCTTACGATCCCTTGTATTTCCATGGTGTCGGTTGTCCCTTCTCCTTTTTCATTTCTGATTTTATTCATCTGGACCCTCTCCCTTTTTTTCTTGATGTGTCTGCCCTATGGTTTATCAATTTTGTTTATCTTTTCAAAGAGCCAGGTTTTAGTTTCATTGATCTTTTCTATTGTTGTCTTAGTCTCTATTTCATTTATTATATCTCTGATCTTTATGATTTCTTTTCTTCTGCTAACTATGGGTTTTGTTTGTTTTTTCTCTAGTTGCTTTAGGTGTAAGTTTAGGTTGTTTATTTGAGATTTTTCTAGTTTCCTGAGGTAAGCTTGTATCTCTATAAACTTCCCTCTCAGAACTGCTTTTGCTGCATCCCATAGGTTTTGGATTGTCTTGTTTTTGTTTCATTTGTCTCTAGGTATTTTTTGAGTTCTTCTTTGATTTCTTCAGTGATCCATTGGTTGTTTAGTAGCGTATTGTTTAGCCTCCACGTGTTTGTATTTTTTGCAGTTTTTTTTCTTGTAGTTGGTTTCTAGCCTCATAGTGTTAAGGTCGGAAAAGGTGCTTGATATGACTTCAATTTTCTTAAATTTCCTGAGGCTTGCTTAGTGGTCCAGCATGTGGTCTATCTGTGAGAATGTTCCATGTGCACTTGAAAAGAATGTGTATTCTGCTGCTTCCAGATGGAATGCTCTATAAATATCAATTAAGTCCATCTGGTTTAAAGTTTGAATTCAGGCCTGTGTTTCCTTATTGATTTTCTGTCTGGATGACCTGTCCATTGATGTAAGTGGAGTGATGAAATACCCAACTATTATTGTGTTACTGTCGATTTCTCCTTTATGTCTGTTAACATTTGCCTTATATATGGGGGTGCTCCTATGTTGCATGCATATTTACAATTGTTATATTTTTTTCTTGGGTTGATCCTTTACTCATTATGTAGTGTCCTTCTTTGTGTCTTGTAACAGTCTGTATTTTAAAGTCTATTTTGTTTGATATAAATATTGCTACTCTGGCCTTCTTTTGATTTCCATTTGCACGAATAACTTTTTCCAACCCCTCACTTTCATTCTCTGTTTGTCTCTAGATCTGAAGTCATTCTCTTGTAGGCAACATATATACAGGTCTTGTTTTTGTATCCAGTCAACCTGTGTATGTCTTTTGGTTGAAGCATTTAGTCCATTTACATTTAACTACTGATATGTGTGTTCTTATCACCATTTTGTTAATTGTTTTGGATTTGTTTTTGTAGGTCTTTTGTTCATCTTTCTACTTTTGTTCTCTTTTCTTCTGATTTGATGACTATCTTTAGTGTTATATCTGGATTCCTTTTTCTTTTTTGTGTGTATATCTACCATAGATATTTGTCTTGTGGTTACCATGAGGTTTCAGTATAAGAGTCTCTCTCTCTCTCTATATATATATATATACACATATTATATATGCACACATATATGTATACACACATACGTGATTGTGTTAAGTTGCTGATCTCTTAATTTCAAATGCATTTAAAATATACTCCGTTTGTACTCTCCTCCACTCATGATTACTGTTTTTGATATCATATTTACATCTAATTATTTTGTATACTATATCTAATTATATCCCTTAGCTACCTATTGTGTATACAGATGAGTTTACTACTTTTGTCTTTTAAGCTCCCTGCTAATTTGTGTGTGGATGATTCCCTACCTTTACTGTATGTTTGCCTTTACTGGTGAGCTTTTTCATTCCATAATTTTCTTGTTTCTAGTTGTGACCTTTTCTTTTTCACCTTGAAAATTTCCTTTAATATTTTTTGTAAAGGTGGTTTAGTGGTGCTGAAATCGTTTAGCTTTTGCTTGTCTGTAAAGCTTTTGATTTCTCCATCAAATTTGAAGGAGAGCCTTGCTGGATAGAGTATTCTTGGTTGTAGGTTTTCCCTTTCATCTCTTTAAATATACTATGCCATTCTCTTCTGGCCTGCAGAGTTTCTGCTGAAAAGTCAGCTGATAGCCTTATGGAGTTCCCTTGTATATTATTTGTTGCTTTTCCCTTGTTGCATTTAATAGTCTCTCTTTATCTTTAATTTTCATCATTTTGATTATAAGGTGACTTGGGATGTCTTTGAATTAATCCTGTATGGGATTCTCTGCACTTCCCAGACTTGGGTGACTGTTTCCTTTCCCATGTTAGGGACATTTTCAGCTATTATCTATTCAAATATTTTCCCAGGCCCTTTCTCTCTCTCTTCTCTTTCTGGGACCCCTATAATGCAAATATTAGTGTGCTTGATGTTGTCCCAGAGGTCTCTTAAACTGTCCTCATTTCTTTCATTCATTTTTCTTTTCTCTGTTCTGCAGTAGTGATTTCCACTACTCTGTCTTCCAGCTCAATGATCCATTCTTCTGCATCATTTAGTCTATTACTGATTCCTTCTTGTGTATTTTTCATTCCAGTTGTTGTATTCTTCAACTCTGTTTGGTTGCTCCTTATATTTTCTATCTCATTGTTAAAAACTTCTAACTTCCCACTCTGTCCATCCATTCTTCTCCTGAGTTCTTTGATCATCTTTGTGATCATTATGCTTTCTTGGGTAGACACTTAGTTATTCTTCTGGGGTTTTATCTTGCTCTTTCATCTGGAACATAGTCCTCTGCCACCTCATGTTATCCAAGTTGCTGTTTGTATTTTTATGTATGTGGTAGGTTAGTTACATTTCTCAACCTTGGAGAAGTTGTTCTTTGTAGGAGATCCTATGTGTCCCCGCAGTACACTCCCTTGTTTTCACACATGGGCCAGGGACGAGCTCTTTCCAGGGTAGGTTCTGGCCTGCTTTGTGTTCTGCAGGCTGTGGGATTGTACATTTATTACTTCTGGTGTCTGCCCCCTGGTGGGCAGGGCTGTTCTAGATGCTTGTGCATGATTCCTGGTTAGAGGGGGTCAGTGCCTGCCCACTGGTGGATGGAGTTTGGCCTTGGCCCTCTGGTGGGCAGGGCTGTGTCTAAGGTCATGTCCTGAGGTGGCTGTTGGCTCAGAATGTCTTTAGGCAGCCTGTCTGCTGATGGGTGTAGTTGTGTCCCCACCCAGATAGTTGTTTTGCCTGAGGCATCCCAGCACTGGAGACTACAGGCTGTTGGATGTGGCTCGGTTTTGGTACTAATGACCCAGTATGTCAGCCACCAGGAGGTTTCACACAGATAAATACTCCCTAATATGTCCCTCACCAGTGTCTATGTCCCCAGGGTGAGCCACAGACTCCCCAGGAGACCCTCCAACGGTAGCAGGTAGCTCTGATCCAGGCTCCCACCAAATTACTGCTTTTGCTCTTGGTTCCTGTGTAGGTGAGATTTCGTGGGCATTCTTTAAGAATGAAGTCTCTATTTCCCTCAGTCCCTTGGAGTGCCTCCAATTAAGCCCCACTGGCCTTCAAAGCCATATGGGGTCTCCTCTTCCTGGTGCTGGACTCTCAAGATGGGGAGCCTGATATGGGCCTAAGAACTCTTATTCCTATGGGAGAACATCTGCAATATAACTGTTCTCCAATCTGTGGGTTGCCTACCTGGGGTTTATGGGATTTGATCATATCACAAGTCCACACCTCCTACCTGTTTCATTGTTCTTTCTTTATGTCTTTAGTTGTAGATCTTTACTGGTAAGTTTCAGTCTCTTTCATTGATGGTTGTTCTGCACCTTTTTGTGATCTTGGTATACTCATGGGAGGAGGCGAGCTCAGGGTCTTTCTACTCCACCTTCTTTGCTGCTCACTCCTCAGACCAAATGTTTTGTTGACATCTTCAACTTTTCTTGTTCACACCCTATGTCCCATCCATCAGGAATTCTTGTAGGCTCTCCCTTCAGAAAATAACCAGAATTACCACTTCTTCTGCTTCTACCTCGGCCACAATCATATCCAATATGGATTATTGTAATAGCCTCTTGATTATTCTCTCTGCTTCTACTCTTCCACCCCTGCAATCTGTTCCCAGTACAACATCTAGAGTGACATCATTAAGATAAATATAGATCAGATCATCTCATTTTCCTGCTCAAAACCTTCCAATCGCTCCAAATTTCTCTAAGAAAACCAAAGCCCATACAGTGGACCTGTTCCCTCTTATCTTTCTGACCTCCTCTCTTACTATTCTCCCCTTCACTCACTCACCAAAGGTAGTTCCTCCTGAGGGCTTTTACACTGGCTGTTTCCTTTGGTTGGAATATTCTTCCCCAAGCTTTCTGTATGGCTATATCCCTCTCCACCTTCAAAGCTAAGTTCAAATGTCACCTTCTCAATAACACTTATTCTAATACTCTGTTTAAACCTACAAACATCCCACTTCCCCTAAAGCCTCCAACCCCTCACACTCTGCTCTTCCTTTACCCATGGCACTGCTCAACTTCTAACATACTATATAGTTATATTTTATATCTCCCTCTAATATGCTTTAATTTCTGTTAAGGCCAGGGTTCTTTGTCTATTGTTTCACTGATATATCTCAAGTACTTAATACCTGGTACATCATGGGTGCCTAATAGATATTTTTTGAATAACTAAATGAAGTTTTAGAAACTGCATATTTTACCTGTATCGCTGTCAGAACCAATGCCAAAATAAATTTAAATACATTATAGAACAGTTTGATAATCAACATTAACTGTTCCAGGTGACAAATTAATTTTCTGAAGGTAAATCATATCTTAACACCAGTTCCAGGTCAAATTGTCAAGAAAGATTAATTACCCTTTCTCCCTCTACTAGTCTTCCCTCCTTATCTTATTTTTCTTACCTATATCCCATTTTGAAAGAAATCTGCTACATAAACTAACTCCTTCTAGCATATTAGTCCATAAAGGCTTGAAGTAGGTACTTCATCAGGAAAATGCCTGTAATTTCTTTATTTTCAAAATTCATAGTTTTCTTAAACAAATGTTTTTTGTCTTATACATTTAGTTGTCTTGTGTTTGTGAATATTTGAGAGATTTAAACATCAATTTTGCAATGTGGAATTATTTTTATTTGAACAAGTCATTCCTCTTTCACTCTTAATTCCCTTCACTAGGAATGTGGTTTAGGGAGCCAGAGGGCTCAATCACTAAGCTATTTAGCATCTTAGTGGCTCAGTTTCTTCCTCTGAAAGATACAAATATTAGTAGTGTCATCATCACAGGATCATTGTGAGAATTCAGTGTGTTAACATATATAGAACCCATTGAATAGTGCTAGGCCTATAATAGCACCATATGAGGGTTAGTTTTTATTATTGATACCCCAATTTTGAAATTTAAGTTGTATATTTATTTATAAATATAATTCTGTGGATTTTTAGCTTAGGGTATGGATTTAAAGTTAAAGAGAACAGGATGACATAACACAATTTTAAAATGGTAGCTTTGCTCAGTGATCTAACAAGTAAATTACTTAATATTACATAAATCAATATATACTATACTTAATGCTTACCTGCTTCTTTCCTTATTTCATCCTAAAGTTTCTGAGGGCTAGAATGGGAGAAAATATTTGCAAATGAAGTAATTGACAAAAGATTAATCTCCAAAATATACAAGCAGCTCATGCAGGTCAATATCAAAAAAACAAACAGCCCAGTCAAAAAATGGGTGGAAGACCTAAATAGATATTTCTCCAAAGAAGACATACAGATGGCCAGCAAACACATGAAAGGATGCTCAACATCATTAATTATTAGAGAAATGAAAATCAAAACTACAATAAGGTATCACCTCACACTGTTCAGAATGGCCATCATCAAAAAATCTAGAAAGAATAAATTCTGGAGAGGGTGTGGAGAAAAGGGAACCCTCTTACACTGTTGGTGGGAATGTAAATTGATATAGCCATTATGGAGAACAGTATGGACATTCCTTAAAAAAACCTAAAAATAGAACTACCATATGACCCAGCAATCCCACTCCTGGACATATACCCAGAGAAAATCATAATTCAGAAAGACACATGCACCCTAATGTGCATTGCAACACTATTTACAATCACCAGGACATGGAAGCCACATAAATGTCCATTGACAAAGGAATGGATAAAGAAGATGTGGTACATATATACAATGGAATATTACTCAGCCATTAAACGGAATGAAATTGTGCCATTTGCAGAGACACGGATGGACCTCATAAAGAGTGAAGTAAGTCAGAAAGAGAAAAACATATATATGTATATATATGTATAATATTGCTTATAATATATATGTTTATAATATTGCTTATAATATATATTGCTTATAATATATGTGTATAACATTGCTTATATGTAGAATCTAGAAAAATGATACAGATGAACTTATTTGCAAGGCAGAAATAGAGACACAGACGTAGAGAACAAACATGGATTCCAAGGGCGGGGAAGAAGGGGGATGAACTGGGAGATTGGGATTGACATATATACACTATTATATATAAAATAGATAATTAATGAGAACCTGCTGTATGGCACAGAGAACTCTACTCAGTACTCTGTGGTCACCTAAATGGGAAGGAAATCCAAAAAAATATAGGGGATATATATATATATATATATATATATATATAGCCAATTCACTTTGCCATACAGCAGAAACTAACACAACATTGTAAAGCAACTATACTCCAATAAAAATTAATTAAAAAATAAAGTTTCTGAGGACAAGAACTGCTCTAATTAAAATTACAGGGGTCCCAAAGTACCTAACAGAATACAGTCCATCCTGTGGGTGCTTATTAAACATTTAATGATAATATTTCAGGATTCTCAAAAACACTATTTAATGTTTTGTTCTGATATTTTGGTAAAGTAACTTGCACTTTTGACCATCATGTCTTTCTAGTAGTAGAGACTGCATATACAAATGGTATTTGCAAGGTTAAATCTATTTAAAACCAAGGACTCACTCATCTTTCCTCTGAATATTTTATCCCTTAACAACTAAATGAAAAGACAACATAGATGTGTAGCTCTGCTGTTTCAAAGCTTAGTGGATTTTTGTTTGATTACTATATTGATCTAATTTTTTAATGAAAATTTGTGTGGCCTGCTTGCTGAAATATTTTTCATAAATGGAATAAACTCAGTGCACTGTTTTCTTTCTTTCCCTTTTTATTCTCGTTCCTTTTAAACCATGTTAGAAAGGCAAATCAAAGAAGAAACTTCTTATTCAGTCCCTTAGGCTGTATAAGGCCTTAAGCACAGCCATATAATACTCTCAAGGCAAGCCCAGTTCTATAACTTGATATAGTAGATGATTCTCTAGTTGGAGTAGCAAGTGCTAAAAGAGGAATTGCCATACAGAAAACCATCTACAGGCAGTCAGAAACCTTTAAATGTGATGTCCCTAAGGCTTTAGGAGAAAGATTGTATCTACTGGAAATTTCAGAATGAAGAGGGGTAAGTCATGGGGAGTCCTTTTCCTTGCACCTATAGACTGTGGGACTGTCAAATAGACACTAAAATTAAAAGTCTCAAATAAATATGTTGTGTGTTTGTGGGGTGGAGTAGAGGGAAACAACAACGGCTGCCCTAACCTCTGGGAGCTCTTCTGGCACTGTGACTGACTGTGGGCAGGATTCAAGTTTCCACTAACCAAGCTCAAGGGAAACTTATATAGAAAAAAAGGACTATAAGAAAAGTTAAAATATGAGGTTATCCTTTTCAGGACCCTCTGGTAAAGAGAGGGTCTGCCTCTGACCCATCATGAGCAATAACAAGTAGTGGGAGTAAAGGGTGATAGCAGTAGTTATAGAAGTGACAAGGCTGATATTAGTGATATAGGCAGCAAAATGCCCAGTCCTCCCTCCAAGATAGATATCAAACAGCAGATTCCAATGAAAACTTCTAGACATAAAGAATAATAATAGGTACTCTATATACATTTCTTATTCATCACACTCTAATCATATAGATATCATAATCTTCATTTTATGAGTTAAAAGGTGAGTAAACTGAGGTGTAGACAGTTGTATACTTTGTCTGAAGACACACAACTAGTAAGATGAGCAGCTCAGGATAGGACCTAGAACTATTTTTTTGAAAACACACTGCCTCTCTATAAAAGTTTTTATTAATCAGATTATTAAATTGACTAGAACACTTAATTCCAAGACACCATAGTTGGAAGTAGCATAGTTGTGAAACTTTATTTGATCAATGTTTCTACTTTATTACTAGAAAAAATTTAATCTTTGTTCAACATTATAAGGTTATTATCCATCTGAATTATTGAAAAGTGAGCCCTTCTGTCATTAACTAAAGTGTCTCAAAGTTTGAGAATGATTGAAATACACTATTGACCAACTCTACAGAATGAGTCACTCAGCTGACTATAAATTAGAAATATCCTTGCTCTATAGAAAGAAAAACAGTCAATACAATTTTATTGCTACTTTGATTTCTCATTTGCTTTTCTATTATTCAGAGAAGCACAATTGATTTTTATTTCCTCTTTCAAATTACCTTAGTCAAGAAACAATGAACCATAGAATTCCTTTAAGGCTTTGTGACTCGGTCAAACAATTAGAAAATTATTTTGATAACTTAAAAATGTAGTATGCTTTCTAATCATATAGAACAAAAATGTATATTTGGAATGAAAAATGCTAATATTGCTTAAAAGATTGTTATTAAAATAACATAGGATAATTTCTATGTTTAATAAAAGATATTCCACCTAAATTGAAAGCTACCACAAAGGGAATACAGTGACCAAATCTCAAATATCTCAGCTTATAATTGGAAAGAACAATCATGAGGTAATGAAAACATATATACATGGGCAAACACAAACTAGTAATATAGACACATAGACATTGTTCATGGAACAATAATAATATCTTGCCTCCTCAACACTTTCACCTATTTATCTTCTTTTAACATCAAGGCAAGTATATGAGGTAGATAGACAAGGATTGGTATTCCCATCTTCTAGAGGTGGACCTCTTCATTCACTGGATTACTAAAAGACAAATGGAATAAGACCCTATTTTGTTTATCTATTGCTATGTAACAAAACATCCCCAAATTTACCGGTTTAGAACCACCATTGCATCTGCCACTCCCCTCCCATTTTGTGGATGAGGAATTTCAGAAGTGTTTGGCTTGTGGTTTGTTTCTGATCTGTGAAGCATCAGCTGGGCCAGCAGGTGAGGGTTCAACTTCCAAAATGGTTTCTTCATATACATGTCTGCCACCTCAGTGCTTCATGGTGTCTTTCCATCTCCACATCACATTTTATCCTCCAGGACCTCTCTAGGTATAGACTTCTCACACACTTAGTAGTATCAGGGTGGTCACACTTCTTATATAGTGGCTGCCTTGCAAGAGGCAGAAGTGGAAGCTGCAATGCCAGTTAAGGGTTATGGCTAGAACTGGCATGATAACACTGCTTCTGCTGGTTTTCTTATTGTTGTGGTTGGAGATTTTTGTTTGTTTTGGTTTTGGTCAAGGTAGTCACAGGACCTGCCCAGATTCAAGGAGGAGGACAAATAGACTCCCTCTCTTAATGGGTAGTGGTAAAGTCACATTGTAGAAGAATGTGGAGGGTGGGAGATATTGTTGTGGTCATCTCTGGAACATATAATCTTCCATAAACTCAGATTCTCTTAATCTCTATCCAGTGATGTCTCCACCACATCAAACTGCTCCATAGGAAAACAACAAAACAGATTCAATAAATGTATATGGTTTTAAACTTGCATTATAATGACTTTTAAATATATCCATCTAGTAAATTTCTAATACCACCATGGATTGTACAGTATTTTGCACCAAGCTGATTTAATTATTCTTAGAGAAATGGCTCAAGACTACTTTTAACCTCTTACAGCCTCTACTGTAAATCCTTGTGTTGCTGTGATACTGACACCTACCAGCCACCAGAGCTCCAACTCTGCCTGCTGTTCTTTCCCCATTTCTCACTTAAACCCCTCCTCTGTATTGTCACTGAAGACTTTTTTCTTGTCAGGCATACTTTACTGTCCTGTCTAATCTTCTCACCAACTTTCAATGCTTGTCCAAGATACTGTCGATGAAAACTTAAATAATAGTCAACCTAAAAAAGAAATAAAGAATTTTATTGTAGTCAACCTGAGGATTATAATTCAGCAGACAGTCTTTCAGAAAGCTCTTAGGACTGTTCTATCCACTAGAGTTCAAAGCAACAGTTACATATATTTTGAGAAAAGGATTATACATCAAAGTAACATACTGACAGTTTACATAGTCCAGATCTACACATACAAGGCGAGTAGTGGGGTCATTGTGACCCTTTACAGGATTGAGAAAGGAATGTTATCTCCTAAGGAGCTACCTTGCTGGTGCCAGGAGAAAAATTGCTCTTTTCAGTAGAGCAGGCATTCCTGTGTCTTCTAAGGTCTGGTTAATGAATAATGCGCATGTACAGTGCTCACTAAAGAGGAGGGACGAGGCCCAAATGGGCTGAGAGAAAATTTTATGTTTAAATTTTTCTTGTCTTGCCATAAAATATGAATTTTGTTTTATTAATACTATTACCTACCTTCCTACTAAAAAGACAGGAATCCACATATTCATTAGAATGTAGCACAGCCTAAAAACACATAGACTCCTCACCTTCCCTCACCCCCTTTTTTTCCCCTAGGCAAACAATACAAAGAGACAAAAATCCCCACATGTATAAAATCCCAGATAAGAGAGAGAGGCAGGGTAAAGAGCTTGTTAGTGATAAGAAAACAAAATAAAAATTACCTTGTAAAAACTCAGAAGTTATAAATGAGATGTTGGTATAAAAAAGAACAATAGGGAGCAGGATGAGGGGTAGAGATTTTTTTGCGGTACGCGGGCCTCTCACTGCTGTGGCCTCTCCTGTTGCGGAGCACAGGCTCCGGACGCGCAGGCTCAGCGGCCATGGCTCACGGGCCTAGCCGCTCCGCGGCACATGGGATCTTCCCGGACCAGGGCACAAACCCGCGTCGCCTGCATCGGCAGGCTGACTCCCAACCACTGCGCCACCAGGGAAGCCCAGGAGGGTAGAGATTTTTTGAGGAAGAGAGTAGCAAGATGGGATCTATGCTTCAAGATAAGAATCTTGATAGCAGTGAACAAGATGGATTGGTGCAGGGGGATTATTAAGGAGACCATATTTTCTATAGGCAAAAGATGTTGAGAACCACAACACAGAGGAGATAGAATGAAACAGTTTTGAAAAAGACACTGAAGAAAGAAAATCAAAAAGACTTATTAGTTTTGCTGGTGAAGGAGAAATACAGCCAGTCATGTTAGAATGTTCCCTTCCTTTGTTAGCTGTGAGAAACTCCTGGTGGATTAGTGTATGTTGAATCAAATGACCTTAGGGAGTCTTGCTTTCCAGCAAAAGTAGTGACTCATGTTTTCGAAAAGTGCCTTGAAATAAGTTATTACTTTAGTCAGTGATGCTTCAAAATCATTTTGTTTTCTGCATGAAACAAAAAGCATGTTCAGCTTTCTTTATGGCATAATTAAAAATAATGTTTAAAGTCCACATGCATGAATGAAAACAAGTGTAATCCAATAGCCAACATAGAGAATACTGGGTGATGTGCTTCTTAATAATTGCCCTCAGTAGTGTTCTGCTGTTCATTTTGGCAATTAACTACAAAGTAATGCTTAGCTTCCTGTATTTATGCATAATTTCTTTTTCTTTTCATCATTCTCAAAGTGCTGAGGTTGTATCTTTTGTTTTTTTGTTGTTGCTTAGTTTTCTAAGATACTTCACTATTCTGCTTTTTCTCACTTGAGATTATAATTTTCAAGAAGGAAAGGAAATAGTAAATAATTTTAAGTTAAATGATAAGTGTAAAAAGTGAATAAAAATATTTTCATTTAAAGATCTGTTTATTGTGAAAGAATGGCAACTCTTACACATGGTAAGCTATGAAAACTTGAAGAAAATTTTCTGAACAGAGCAGAAGCAAACATCTCATGGACAAGCAGTGGCTTAAAAGTGGTGTGAAGCTGGCAGGAACCTGGATGGATAGATTTAAAATAAATTCAAAATGAATTTAGGACTTATACATTTACAACGTCATATAGTGTAAACTCAATGAGAGCAGGGATTTTTTTATTGTTTTGTTCACATAGTAGATTCCCAATACATTTTTGTTGAATGAATAAATATGGCAATCAAAATAAACAGCAGGTCAATGTAATATTAGCCTTCATTAATAAGGAAAATTATGGTTTGATCTGCTATGGGGAGATCCCATTTTATATCTAGAATATTGCATATCACATTTAAAAAAAGAATACTAGAAGTATTCTAAAGGACCAAGGTGTGACGAGGCTTGAAATCCTGTTTTGAAAATTACTTAAAGGAATTGGGATTGTTTTGGTAGAAAGTTCTTAGTGGTGCTGGGTAGATGAGATTCAAACATTTATTAAATTATTTGAAGCTGGTCACCTGTAGAGACCCTTTCACTCTTGTGATTCAGTGGCTCCCATCTTAATATCTGGAACATCTGCTATCAGTTTTCTATGGAGATTTTTGAAAATATAGCAACCAAATTATTTTTGTCTGGTAGGGTAACTCTAATACCTGGATTAAACTGTAACAATTGTTAATTGTTAAACCTAGATTAAGTTGTGATAACATCATATCCCTTATATTCTAGATATACATTATGAAACATGAATAGATGAATGAAAAATAAAAGTTTAAACCAAAGTGTTCCAAGAAAAAGAATCAATTTATAATGACTTACATAATGAATGGGATCATCTCTCAAAATTTGAAATTATTTTCTTTCACCTTCTTTCAACCCCTCTTCACAGTTCCTTATCTTATGCACACAATAAGTATTTCCTCTCTAATACGTTATACAAAAGTTGCAGGAAGAATTGTCAAAGTTTGATCTCCTACTGTTTGTCTTAGAATGTTCCAAATCAAGGGCTGATTTTTCGTTCTTAAGGGTCCATTTCAAAAGCCCTATTCATATGGATAAGGACTAATTTTCATATGGATAAGGGCTAATTCCAAGTAGGCTACCTAGTATGTTATTAAGGGTTAATAAAATTTGATGCTCATAAACTAAAACTACCACATAATGAGTTCAGTGAGAGTCTGACTTCACATAGTTCTTGACAACATTGCAAACTTCCTCTTTGGGTATGGGCACATGCAGATCATTGGAATCCCCAAAGTTTTCTGGAAGGAAAATTGTTATTGAATTATCTGTGTTGGTTTAATCTGGTTGTGGATTTTGACTGCTGTTAATATATTCATAAAATTTTTACTTTTGCTGATTTTTTGTCTTTTAATGATGGCTATTTCTCATTTTTATTGTTACTTTGTACATTTTCAGTATGATTAGAGTTCTTTTGCTCACTGGGAAGTAAGGATAGCTGTAGTGGGTGAAGGAAAAGTTTTTAAATGGAATTTAAGTGGGCCAAATCAAAAGCATTTCAAAACCACTGCTCTCTGAGAGCTCATTTCCTTTATGTAGATGTGGAAGTTGCACTAATTTCCTGTTGCTGCTTTAATAAGAACACAAACTTGGTGGCTTAAAACAACATAAATTTATTCTCTTATAGTTCTGGATGTCAGAATTCCAAATAGCAGTCACTGGGTTAAATTCATTTCCTTGCCTTTTCCATCTTCTAGAGGCTGCCCACATTCCTTGGTTCATGATTCCTTACTCCCTCTTCAAAGCCAGCAATGTCTTGTTAAGTCTTCTCACACTGCATCACTATGATACTCTCATCCTCCCTTTTACTTATCAGTACACTTTGTGATTAAATTGGGCCCACCAAGATAATATAGAATAATTTCCCCATCTCAAGATCCTTAATCACATGTGGAAAATCCATTCTGCCATGTGACATATTTATATGTTCTGGGAGTTAGGATGTGGACATCTTTCATGGGAAATTACCCTGCCTACTACAGAAGTATAGTTAGTCAGCACATTACTGATACCTAAGAATGTTTTCTGTTGCCAGAACTACCATTATTTGCTGGTGGAGACAACCTCCTGAAATGACAATGAAAGTTAATTTTGAACAATTGAAACAATTTTACAAATGGGTTAGAAATTATGGAAGTGGGACTATTATTTTTATAGCTCAGGCACATTTGGCATTACATGTATTTTTGCTGGTCAGTGCAGAAACTTAACTACCATTTCACACATTGCTTCTGTAGAATAAATGCATCTTGATTTCCCAACAACCACCTCCAAAATTAACCTTTAAATACCAGTCATTTCTAAAGTTGACTTTGAGAAAGTGACCTATTGGGCCATTACTGTCTATTTACATGTAACTTTGGATTTGGTGTTTCAGTCACCTAGTGGATCTTAGAAAACTAAAAAAAGGGTATCATTTGATGGAAGCTCATTCATTCAATTCATATTTATTGTGCCCTACTATGAGTCAGGCATTATACTAGGAATTGCATTTTCTAAAACAAATATCTATTTATTTATTTTACTGGTTACTTTTTGTTTGTTTGTTTTTAACCATTTTTAAAGGTTATACTCCATTTACAGTTTTATAAAATATTGGCTATATTCCCTGTGTTGTACAATATACCCTTGTAGCTTATTTTATACCTAATAGTTTGTACCTCTTATTCCCTTACCCCTATCTTGTCACTTCCCTCTTCCTTCTCTCCACTAGTAACCACTAGTTTGTTCTCTATATCTGTGAGTCTTCTTCTTTTTTGTTGTTATATTCAGTAATTTGTTATTTTTTCAGATTCCACATATAAGTGCTAACATAGAGTATTTGTCTTTCTCTGTCTGACTTACTTCACTTAGCATAATGCCCTCCAAGTCCATCCACGTTGCTGCAAATGGCAAAATTTCATTCTTTTTTTTATGGCTGAATATTGTATACATATACATTTAACTGTTGATGGACACTTAGGTTGCTTCCATATCTTGGCAATTGTAAATAAAGATGCTATGAACATTGGGGTACATGTATCTTTTTGAATTAGTGTTTTTGGCTTTTTTGAGGGGGTATATACGCAGGAGTGGAATTGCTGGGTCATATGGGAGTTCTATTTTTAGTTTTTGGAGAAACCTGCATAGTGTTTCCCACAGTGGCTGTACCAATTTACATTCCTACCAACAGTGTACAAGGGTTCCCTTTTCTCTACATCCTTGCCAGTATTTGTTATTTGTGTTCTTCATGATGATAGCCATTCTGACATGTGTGGAGTGATATCTCAAAGTAGTTTTGATTTGCATTTCTCTAATAATTAGTGATGTTGAGCATCTTTTCATGTGTCTCTGGCCATCTGTATTTCCTCTTTGGAAAAATGTCTATTCAGATCTGTTTCCTAAAACAAAGGAAATAAAAGCAAAAATAAACAAATGGGACCTAATTAAACTTAAAAGCGTTTGCACAGCAAAGGAAATCATTGACAAAATGAAAAGACAACCTACTGAATGAGAGAAAATATTTGCAAATTATATGACCAATTTGGGGTTAAAATCCAGCATGTATAAACAGCTCATACAACTCAACATCAAAAATACAAACAACCCGGGCTTCCCTGGTGGCGCAGTGGTTGAGAGTCCGCCTGCCGATGCAGGGGACGTGGGTTCATGCCCCAGTCCGGGAGGATCCCGCATGCTGCGGAGCGTCTGGGCCCGTAAGCCATGGCCACTGAGCCTGCGTGTCTAGAGCCTGTGCTGCGCAACGGGAGAGGCCACAGCAGTGAGAGGCCCGCGTACCGCAAAAACAAACAAACAAACAAAAAACAACCTGATTTTAAAAAAGGAACTGCATTTTCAATGGTAAGAGTGAGCACTGCCCTCCCTAGCTTTAGTCTAGTGGAAATAATTATGGGAAGAGGTAGAGAAAGGTACAAATTGGGGTCACTAGGAAGCTGTGGGATGGGGAGGGCCTTGATGAGTTCCTATAATGAGAATGTTTTGTCAGCAGAGGCTGCTGAAAGGAAAAGGAAAAGATAGTCAAAGGGGCTAAAATAAATTGTTGCTTGCTTTAATGATTTTGCCTCAGGTTCAGCTGTCTGGCATGCATGTGCTGTCCTCAGGTGCTACTGCTTAAAAACTCCTCCATTTCAAGGTGGCAGAATTCCCTATTTTCATGAGCTCAGAAAAAAATCATTTGAAATAGCATGAAATGACAATACAGACATGCCTTAGACTCCATGCTTCAATTTCTCTGACTGCAAATAGAAAAGATACTTATTTGAACAGAAATGGTTATTTCTATTTCCCCTGTAGGCTTTTTGTGGACTCTGGCTTCTTATTAAATAATGCATAGTGAAACAAATTGCTTTCATCTCTTGAAGAGCTTCTCTCTGTCTTTCATCATTTTGACTTTTTCTCCCCTTTTGGAGCATTCATATAGATAAGCATATTTTAAAAATGGAACCAGAACATAGCAGTAAACATACTTGGTAAGGCAACTGATTGTCACTATGGCAACAGTGAATCTGTTTGACATTTAGTCTTTCCATTACTCTCTGTTGCTATAGTAATGTAATCTTGGATTCTGACACCATTTCCAAATTCTATTAAAATAAAGCCCCTTTCACCCCTCAAGAAGAAGGAAAGGCCAGTACCATTAATGCACAAGAAGTATGAGGATGTTTTCTAGCACTAGGACATGGACAACATGAGACACACTTTGCTACATTTTTTTTTTTTTGGTTGTTGTTGAAATTCAAATAAATATTTCTTTAACATAGAGATTTTATTTCTTATTTTTGAATTTTATTTTATTTTTTACACAGCAGGTTCTTATTAGTTGTCTATTTTATACATATTAGTGTATATATGTCAATCCCAGTCTCCCAATTCATCCCACGACCTCTCCACCCACCCCACCTTCCCTGCTTGGTGTCCATATGTTTGTTCTCTACATCTGTGTCTCTATTTCTACCTTGAAAACCGGTTTACCACTACCATTTTTCTAGATTCCACATATATGCATTAATATACGGTATTTGTTTTTCTTTCTGACTTACTTCACTCTGTATGACAATCTCTATGTCCATCCACATCTCTACAAATGACCCAATTTCATCCTTTTTATGGCTGAGTAATATTCCATTGTATATATGTACCACATCTTCTTTATCTATTCATCTGTCGATGGGCATTTAGGTTGTTTCCATGACCTGGCTATTGTAAAATAGTGCTGCAATGAATATTGGGGTGCATGTTTTTTTTGAATTATGGTTTGCTCTGGGTGTATGCCCAGTAGTGGGATTGCTGGGTTGTATGGTAACTCTACTTTTAGTTCTTTTAAGGAACCTCCATACTGTTCTCCATAGTGGCTGTATCAATTTACATTCCCAACAGTGCAAGAGGGTTCCTTTGTTCACCACATCCACTCCATCATTTGTTTTTTGAAGATTTTCTGATGATGCCGATTCTAACTGGTGTGAGGTGATACCTAATTGTAGTTTTGATTTGCATTTCTCTAATAATTAGTGATGTTCAGCAGCTTTTCATGTGCTTCTTGGCCATCTGTATGTCTTCTTTGGAGAAATGTCTGTTTAGGTCTTCCACCCATTTTTTGATTGGGTTGTTTGTTTTTTTAAATATTGAGGTGCATGAGCTGTTTATATATTTTGGAGATTAATCCTTTGTCCATTGACTGGTTTGCAAATATTTTCTCCCATTCTGAGGGTTGTCTTTTAGTCTTGTTTATAGTTTCCTTTGCCGTGCAAAAGCTTTTAAGTTTCATTATGTCCCATTTGTTTATTTTTGCTTTTATTTCCATTACTCTGGAAAGTGGGTCAAAAAAAATCTTGCTGTGATTTATGTCAAGTGTTCTTCCTATGTTTTTCTCTAAAAGTTTTATAGTGTCTGGTCTTACATTTAGGTCTCTAATCCATTTGGAGCTTATTTATTGTGTATGGCATTAGGAAGTGTTCTAATTTCATTATTTTACATGTAGCTGTCCAGTTTTCCCAGCACCACTTGTTGAAAGACTGTTTTTTCTCCACTGTATACCCTTGCCTCCTTTGTCATAGATTAGTTGACCATAGGTGTGTAGGTTTATCTCTGGGCTTTCTATCCTGTTCCATTGATTTATATTTCTGTTTTCTGCACCAGTACCATGTTCTCTTGATTAAGTAACTTCGTAGTATAGTCTAAAGTCAGGGAATCTGATCCCTCCAGCTCCATTCCTTTCCCTCAAGATTGTTTTGGCTACTCAGGGTCTTTTGAGTCTCCATACAAATTTTAAGATTTTTTGTTCTAGTTCTGTAAAACATGCCAATGGTAATATGATAGGGATTGCACTGAATCTGTAGATTGCTTTGGGTAATACAGTCATTTTCATAATATTGATTCTTCCAAACCAAGGACATGGTATATCTCTCCATCTGTTTGTGTAATCTTTGATTTCTTTCATCAGTGTCTTATAGTTTTCTGAGTACAGGTCTTTTACCTCCTTAGGTAGGTTTATTCCTCGGCATGTTTTTTCTTTTGTTTCAGTGGTGAATGGGACTGTTCCATTAATTTCTCTTTCTGATCTTTTGTTGTAAGTGTATAGGAATGCAAGAGATTTCTGTGCATTAATTTTGTATCCTGCTACTTTACCAAATTCATTGATTAGCTCTAGTAGTTTTCTGATGGCATCTTTAGGATTATCTATGTATAGTATCATGTCATCTGCAAACAGTGACAGTTTTAATTCTTTTCCACTCTGGATTACTTTTATTTCTTTTACTTCTCTGATTGCCATGTCTAGAGCCTCCATACTATGTTGAATAATAGTGGTGAGAGTGGACATCCTTGTCTTGGTCCTGATTGTAGAGGAAATGCTTTCAGTTTTTCACCATTGAGAATGATGTTTGCTATGGGTTTGTCGTATATGGCCTTTATTATGTTGAGGTAGTTTCCCTCTCTGCCCACTTTCTAGAGAGTTTTTATCATAAATGGGTGTTGAATTTTGTCAAAAGCTTTTTCTGCATCAATTGAGATTATCATATGGTTTTTTATTCTCCAATTTGTTAATATGGTATATCACATTGATTGATTTACATATATTGAAGAATGCTTGCATCCTTGGGATTAATCTCACTCGATCATGGTATATGATCCTTTTAATGTGTTGTTGGATTCTGTTTGCTAGTATGTTGTTGAGGATTTTTGCATGTATATTCATCAGTGATATTGGTCTGTAATTTTCTTGTTTTGTAGTACCGTTGTCTGGTTTTGGTGTCAGAGTGACAGGGGCTTCATAGAATGAGTTTGGGAGTGTTCCTTCCTTTGAAATTTTCTGGAAGAGTTTGAGAAGAATGCCTGTTAGCTTTTCTCTAAATGTTTAATAGAATTCACCTGTGAAGCCATTTGGTCCTGGAGATATTTTGTTGGAAGATTTTTAATCAGTTTCATTTCATTACTTGTGATTTGTCTGTCCATATTTTCTATTTTTTCCTGGTTCAGTCTTGAAAGGTTATACTTTTCTAAGAATTTGTTCATTTCTTCCAGGTTATCCATTTTATTGGCATAGAGTTGCTTGTAATAGTTTCTTATGATGCTTTGTATTTCTTCAATGTCTGTTGTAACTTCTCATTTTTCATTTCTAATTTTATTAATTTGAGTTCTCTCCCTCTTTTTCTTGATGAGTTTAGCTAAATATTTATCAATCTTTTTATCTTCTCAAAGAACCAGTTTTTAGTTTTATTGATTTTTGCTATTATTCTCTTTGTTTCTATTTCATTTATTTCTTCTCTGATCTTTATGATTTCTTTCCCTCTACTAACTTTCGGTTTTGTTTGTTATTCTTTCTCTAGTTTCTTTAGGTGTAAGGTTAGACTGTTTACTTGAGATATTTCATGTTTCTTGAGGTATTGCTATAAACATCCCTCTTAGAACTGCTTTTGCTGCATCCCATAGGTTTTGGATTGTCGCAGTTCTGTTCTCATTTGTCTTTAGGTATTTTTTGATTTCCTCTTTGAGTTCTTCGTTGATCTCTCGGTTATTTAATAATGTATTGTTTAGCCTCCATGTGTTTTATTTTTAGGTTTTTTTCCCTGTAATTTATTTCTAATCTCATAGCATTGTGTTCTGAAAAGATGCTTGATATTATTTCAATTTTCTTAAATTTCTCAAGGCTTAGTTTGGTGACCAAAGATGTTATCTATCCTGCAGACTGTTCTGTGTGCACTTGAGAAGAAAGTGTAATCTGCTGTTTTCGGGTGGAATGTCCTATAAATATCAATTAAATCTATCTGGTCTATTGTGTCATTTAATGCTTGTGTTTCCTTTTTAATTTTCTGTCTGGATGTGTAAGTGAGGTGTTAAAATCCCCCACTATTATTTCCTCTTTTATAGCTGTTAGCCTTTGCCTTATGTATTGCTGTGCTCCTATGTTGGGTGCATATATATTTATAATTGTTACATCTTCTTCTTGGATCGATCCCTTGATCACTATGTAGTGTCTTTCCTTGTCTCTTGCAACATTTTTTATTTTAAAATCTATTTTATCTGATATGAGTTTGCTACTCCTGCTGTCCTGTGATTTCCATTTGCATGGAATATCTTTTTCCATCCCCTGACTTTCAGTCTGTATGTGTCCCTAGATCTGAAATGGGTCTCTTGTAGACAGCATATATATGGGTCTTGTTTTTGTATCCATTCAACAAGCCTGTGTCTTTTGGTTGGAGCATTTAATCCATTCACATTTAAGGTAATTATTGATATGTTTGTTCCGATTACCATTTTCTTAATTGTTTTGGGTTTGTGCTTGTAGGTCCTTTTCTTCTCTTGTGTTTCCCACTTAGAGGCATTCCTTTAGAATTTGTTGTAGAGCTGGTTTTGTGGTGCTGAATTCTCTTGGCTTGTGCTTGCCTGTAAATCTTTTGATTTCTCCATCAAACCGGAATGCGATCCTTGCCGAGTAGAGTAATCTTGGTTGTGGGTTCTTCCCTTTCATCACTTTAAATATATCCTGCCACTCCGTCTGGCTTGTAGAGTTTCTGCTGAAAGATCAGCTGTTAACTTTATGGGGATTCACTTGTATGTATTTGTCGTTTATCCTTTGTTGCTTTTAATAATTTTTCTTTGTCTTTAATCCTTGTCAACTTGATTACTATTTGATTGCATGTCTTGGCGTGTTTCTCCTTGGGTTTACCCTGCCCTGGTGCTCTCTGCACTTCCTGGAATTGGGTGTCTATTTCCTTTCCCATGTTAAGGAAGTTTTCAACTATAATCTCTTCAAATATTTTCTCGGGTCCTTTCTCTCTCTCCTCCTTCTGGAACCCCTATAATGTGAATTTTGGTGCTTTTAATGTTGTCCCAGAGGTTTCTTAGGCTGTCTTCATTTCTTTTCATTCTTTTGTCATTATTCTGTTCTGCAGCAGTGAATTCCACCATTCTTTCTTCCAGGTCACTTATCGATTCTTCTGCCTCAGTTATTCTGCTATTGATTCCTTCTAGTGTACGTTTTATTTCAGTTATTGTATTGTTCATCTCTGTTTGTTTGTTCTTTAATTAATTCTTCTGGGGGTTTGTTCTTTAATTCCTCTAGGTCTTTTGTTAAGCATTTCTTGCATCTTCTCAATCTTTGCCTCCATTCTTTTTCTGAGGTACTGGATCATCTTCATTATCATTATTCTGTATTCTTTTTCTGGAAGGTTACCTATCTCCACTTCATTTAGTTGTTTCTCTGAGGTTTTATCTTGTTCCTTCATCTGGTACATAGTCCTCTGCCTTTTCATTTTGTCTATCTTTCTGTGAATGTGGTTTTCATTCCACAGGCTGCAGGATTGTAGTACTTCTTGCTTCTGCC
Organism: Globicephala melas; assembly: GCF_963455315.2. Taxonomy (NCBI): domain Eukaryota; kingdom Metazoa; phylum Chordata; class Mammalia; order Artiodactyla; family Delphinidae; genus Globicephala; species Globicephala melas. The sequence goes on from NC_083321.1 coordinate 82,016,556, forward strand.
GTCTGTCCTCTGGTGGATGAGGCTATCTAAGTTCTTGTGCAAGCTTCCTGGTGGGGGAGACTGGTGGTGGGTAGAGCTGGGTGTTGCTCTGGTGGGCAGAGCTCAGTAAAACTTTAATCCCTTTGTCTGCTAATGGGTGGGGCTGAGTTCCCTCCCTGTTGGTTGTTTGGCCTGAGGCAACCCAGCACTGGAGGCTACAGGCTCTCTGGTGGGGCTAATGGTGGACTCTGGGATGGCTTATGCCAAGGAGTACTTCCCAGAACTTCTGCTGCCAGTGTCCTTGTCCCCACAGTGAGCCACAGCCACCCCTGCCTCTGCAGGAAACCCTCCCACTCAAGCAAGTAGGTCTGATTCAGTCTCCTATGGGGTTACTGCTCCTTCCACCTGGGTCCTGATGTGCACACTACTTTGTGTATTCCCTCCAAGAGTGGAGTCTCTGTTTCCCCCAGTCCTGTCAAACTCCTGCAATCAAATCTCGCTAGCCTTCAAAGTCTGATTCTCTGGGAATTCCTCCTCTTGTTGCCAGACTCCGAGGTTGGGAAGCCTGGCATTGGGCTCAGAACCTTCACTCCAGTGGGTGGACTTATGTCGTGTGATTGTTCTCCAGTTTGTGAATCATCCACCTAGCTGTTATGGGATTTGATTTTATTGTGATAGAACCCCTCCTACCATCTCATTGTGGCTTCTCCTTTGTCTTTGGCTGTGGGGTATCTTTTTTGGTGAGTTCCAGTGTCTTCCTGTCGATGACTGTTCAGCAGTTAGTTGTGATTCCAGTGCTCTCACAAGAGGAAGTGAGAGCACGTCCTTCTACTCTGCCATCTTGAACCAATCTCCTGCTACATGTTAATCAAACTTAAAAACATGCTTAAATATAGAAAAATATCTAGCAGGAAACTACGAGAGTAGAACAATAGTAAAGCAATCTTTTTGTTATTAAGAATAAGCCTTTTACATTAAAACTGTACAAAAACAGCTTTAATTTATGAAATGTTACATTTAAATCAAATATTAATAGGTAAAGGAGAATATTTTTGCCTGTTTTTCAGTGAAATAAGTAGGAGATTAATGGCAATTAAGGGCCACAAAAGTTAGTAAGGAAATTCCCTGCGGTTTTCAGGGGCTTTTTGTGTTAAAATATATATATATATATATATATAAAATTATATGGAGAGTGGCCAAGATGGCAGAGTAGAAAGACCCTGAGCTCACAGCCTCTCACAAGCACACCAAAATCACAATTAACCACATAACAACCACTGATGGAAAAAATTGTTACCTACCAGAAAAGATCTTCTACAGCAAAAGACATAAAAAGAAACCTCAGTGAGATGGGGAAGAAGGGCACATTCAGAATATAATCAAAACCCATACCCTCCAGTAGGGTAACCAACAAGTGGAGAATAATTATATTGCTGTGGTTCTCCCATAGGACTGAGAATTCTGAGCCCCACATCAGACTCTGCAGCTTGGGCAGCTGGAACTGGGAAGACAGGCCTCCAGAGCATTTGGATGTGAAGGCAAGTGGGGAATAATTGCAGGAGCCCCACAGAACTGGGGGAAATAGAGACTTCACTCTTGAAGGAGGCAAACAAAATCTCACACACACTGGAACCCAGGGCAAAATACATAATTTGATAGGAGCCTAGGCCAGACGTACCAGCTGGTCTTGGAGAGTTTCCTGCAGAGGCAGGGAGGGGGGAGTGTGGCTTATCCTGGGGACACAGACACTGGTGTCAGACATATTGTGGAACATTCAGTGCCATGAACACTGCTGCTGTAAGCAGCTGCCATTTTCATTCATATTTGCCAAAGCTAGCACCACCCAACAGCTTGGAGATGCCAGTGCTGGGAACCCTCAGGCCAAACAACTAACTGGGTGGGGACACAACCCCACCCATAAGTAGACTGGTTGACTAACAACTAAAGAGCCCACAACTGCCTCTGGACACACCACTAGACAAGGTCCAGCCAGCCCACCAGAGGTATAAGACCCAGCACCACCCACCACTGGACAGGCACTGGCCCTTCCCACCAGGAAGCCTGAACAAGCCTCTAGACCAGCCTCACCTACCAGGAGGCAACCAGAAGCAAGAAAATCACAATTCCACAATACAGGGCAGTCTCTACTCTGGGACCAGCTGGGCCCTGGTCTTGCCCACTAGCAGACCAATGCCACCTCCAGGACACCCTGCACCCCCTACTTAACTGTGTCAGGAATTGGCACCCCCTCCAACAATGATCTGAAACAAGGTCTGCGATCCCAGGACTCTGCATCCAAATTCCAGGAACTAGTTCTGTCGGCCAGCGGTCTTAAAATAACCCCCAAATCTGGCTTTACCTGGCAGTGGGTCGGCAACAGCTCCAGAGCCTTTGAGACCCTGACTCCACCCAGCAGTGAGCCAACACTATCCCTGAGGACACCACGGATTCTGCAACCAGCCAACGTGTGACCAGGCAGCCCAAAGCATAAGCAAAAGTCAGGGACTCAACAAAGCCTACTAGACCACCCACAATGTCAGCCTGCAACAATAGAAAGACCCATGAAGCCCTCTTAGAAGGAACCTCTTGAGCATATAGCTTGGATGATGAGAGGGGAGTGCACTGTTGTGACATATAGGATGACTCCAACAGAGGGCCATTGCTCCAAGGTTGAGAAATGTAACTAAGCTACCACATACATAAAAATACAAGCAGCAACTTAGACAATATGAGGTGGCAAGGACTATGTTCCAGATGAAAGAGCAAGATAAAACCCCAGAAGAATAACTAAGTGAACTGTCTACCCAAGAAAGCATAATGATCACAAACATAATCAAAAAAATCGGGAGGAAGGATGCACAGAGCGAGAAGTTAGAGGTTTTTAACAATGAGCTAGAAAATATAAGGAGCAACCAAAGAGAGTTGAAGAATACAATAACTGGAATGAAAAATACACTAGAAGGAATCAGTAATAGACTAAAAGATGCAGAAGAACAGATCATGGAACTGGAAGACAGAGTAGTGGAAATCACTACTGCAGAGCAGAAAAAAGAAAAACAAATGAAAGAAATGAGGACAGTTTAAGAGATCTCTGGGACAACATCAAGCACACTAATATTTGCATTATAGGGGTCCCAGAAAGAGAAGAGAGAGAGAAAGGGCCTGGGAAAATATTTGAATAGATAATAGCTGAAAACCTCCCTAATATGGGAAATGAAATAGTCACCCAAGTCCGGGAAGTGCAGAGAATTCCATACAAGGTTAATTCAAAGAGGGACATCCCAAGGCACCTTATAACCAAAATGATGAAAATTAAAGATAAAGAGAGACTATTAAACGCAACAAGGGAAAAGCAACAAATAACATACAAGGGAACTCCATAAGGCTATCAGCTGACTTTTCAGCAGAAACTCTGCAGGCCAGAAGAGAATGGCATAGTATATTTAAAGAGATGAAAGGGAAGACCTACAACAAAGAATACTCTACCCAGCAAGGCTCTCCTTCAGATTTGATGGAGAAATCAAAAGCTTTACAGACAAGCAAAAGCTAAACGATTTCAGCACCACTAAACCACCTTTATAAAAAATATTAAAGGAAATTTTCAAGGTGAAAAAGAAAAGGGCACAACTAGAAAGAAGAAAATTATGAAATGAAAAAGCTCACCAGTAAAGGCAAACATAGAGTAAAAGTAGGGAATCATCCACACACAAACTAGTAGGGAGCTTAAAAGAAAAAAGTAGCAAACTCATCTGTATCCACAATAAGTAGTTAAGGGATACACAAAATAATTAGATGTAAGTATGATATCAAAAACAGTATTTGTGAGTGGAAGAGAGTACAAAGTGTGTATATTTAAAATGCATTTGAAATTAGGAGATCAGCAACTTAACACAATCATGTATGTGTGTGCATATATGTGTACATATATATATATATAGATAGAGAGAGACTCATACTGAAACCTCATGGCAATTGCAAGCCAAATAACTATGGTAGATATACACAGAAAAAAGGAAAAGGAATCCAGACATAACACTAAAGATAGTCACCAAATCACAAGAAAAGAGAACAAAAGTAGAAAGGGGAACAAAAGACCTACAAAAACAAATCCAAAATAATTAACAAAATGGCAATAAAAACACACATATCAATAATTAAATGTAAATGGACAAAATGCTTCAACCAAAAGACATAGACAGGTTGACTGGATACAAAAACAAGACCTGTATATATGTTGCCTACAAGAGACTGACTTCAGATCTAGAGACACATACAGAATGAAAGTGAGGGGTTGGAAAAAGTTATTCCATGCAAATGGACATCAAAAGAAGGCCAGATTAGCAATAATTATATGAAACAAAATAGACTTTAAAATACAGACTGTTACAAGACACAAAGAAGAACACTACATAATGAGCAAAGGATCAATCCAAGAAGAAGATATAACAGTTGTAAATATACATGTGTGCAACATAGGAGCACCCTCATATATAAGGCAAATGTTAACAGACAAAAGGAGAAATTGACTGTAACACAATAATAGTGGGGTATTTTAACACTCCACTTACATCAATGGACAGGTCATCCAGACAGAAAATCAATAAGGAAACACAGGCCTTAAATGACACTTTAGACTAGATGGACTTAATTGATATTTATAGAACATTCTATCTCAAAGCAGCAGAACACACATCCTTTTCAAGTGCACATAGAACATTCCCCTGGATACATCATGTGTGGGGCCACAGAGCAAGCCTTGGTAAATTTAAGAAAATTGAAGTCATATCAAGCATCCTTTCCAACAACAATGCTATGAGGCTAGAAACTAACTACAAGAAAAAACTGCAAAAAATACAAACACGTGGAGGCTAAACAATACGCTACTAAACAACCAACGGATCACTGTAGAAATCAAAGAAGAACTCAAAACATGCCTAAAGACAAATGAAAACAAAAATAAGACAATCCAAAACCTATGGGATGCAGCAAAAGCAGTTCTGAGAGGGAAATTTATAGAGATACAAGTTTACCTCAGGAAACTAGAAAAATCTCAAATAAACAACCTAAACTTACACCTAAAGCAACTAGAGAAAAAACAAACAAAACCCATAGTTAGTAGAAGAAAAGAAATCATAAAGATCAGAGATATAATAAATGAAATAGAGACTAAGACAACAATAGAAAAGATCAATGAAACTAAAACCTGGCTCTTTGAAAAGATAAACAAAATTGATAAACCATAGGGCAGACACATCAAGAAAAAAAGGGAGAGGGTCCAGATGAATAAAATCAGAAATGAAAAAGGAGAAGGGACAACCGACACCATGGAAATACAAGGGATCGTAAGACTACTATGAGCAACTATACACCAGTAAAAAGGACAACCAAGAAGAAATGGACAAATTCTTAGAAAGGTACAATCTCTTAAGGCTGAAACAGGAAGAAATAGAAAATATGAACAGACCAATTGCCAGTACTGAAATTGAATCAGTAATTTAGAAACTCCCAACAAACAAAAGTCCAGGACCAGAGGCTTCACAGGTGAATTCTACCAAACATTTAGAGAAGAGTTAAAACCTATCCTTCTGACAATATTCCCAAAAAAAGTACACATGAAGGAACACATCTGAACTCATTCCATGAGGCCCCCATCACCTCGATACCAAAACTAGACAAAGATAAAACACAAAATAGAAAATTCCAGGCCAATTGATACAAAAATCCTCAACAAAATACTAGCAAATCAAACCCAACAATACATTAAAAGAATCATACACCATGATCCAGTGGGATTTATCCCAGGGATGCAAAGATTTTTCAATATCTGAAAATTAATACACCACATTAACAAATTGAAGGATAAAAATAATTTGATCATCTAGATAGATGCAGAAAAAGGTTTTGATAAAATTCAACATCCACTTATGATAAGAACTCCAGAAAATGGGCATAGAGGGAACATACCTCAACGTAATAAAGGTCATCTATGACAAACCCACAGCTAACATCATACTCAGGGATGAAAAGCTGAAAGCATTCCCTCTAAGATCAGGAACAAGACAAAGATGCCCACCCTCGCCACTTTTATTCAACATAGATTCAGAAGTCCTAGCCACAGTGATCAGAGAAGAAGAACAAATAAAAGGAATCCATATTGGAAAGGAAGAAGTAAAACTATCACTGTTAGAACAAAAAATTTTACAACTTGCATGGAAACACAGAAGACCACACATAGCCAGAGAAATCCTGAGAAACGAAAACAGCCCTGGAGGAATCAAGCTCTCTGACTGTAGTACAAACCTACAGCAATCAAAATGGTATAGTACTGGCACGAAAACAGAAATATGGATCAATGGAACTGGATAGAAAGCCCAGAGATAAACGCACGCACTGTTGGTCACCTAATCTATGAAAAAGGAGGCAGGGAATTACAATGGTGAAAAGAGCTACATGTAAAAGAATGAAATTAGAACATTCTCTAATACCATATACAAAAACAAACTCAAAGTGGATTAAAAATCTGAATGTAAGGCTGGGTGCTATAAAACTCTTAGAGGAAAACATAGGCAGAACACTCTTTGACATAAATCGCAGTAAGATCATTCATGATCCACCTCCTGGGGAAATGAAAATAAAAACAAAAATAAACAAATGGGATCTATTATACTTAAAAGCTTTTGCACAGCAAAAAAAGCATAAATGAAATAAAAAGACAACCTGTACAATGGGAGAAAATATTTGCAAATGAAGCAACTGACAAGGGATTAATCTCCAAAATATACAAACACCTTATGTGGCTCAATATCAAGAAAACAAACAACCCAATCCAAAAATGGGTGGAGGATCTAATAGACATTTTTCCAAAGAAGACATACAGATGGCTAAAAGCACATGAAAAGCTGCTCAATATCACTAATTATTAGAGAAATGCAAATCAAAACTACCATCAGTTTTCACCTCACACCAGTCAGAATGGCCATCGTCAAAAAGTCTACAAATAATAAAAGTTGAGAGCGTGTGGAGGAAAGGGAGCCACCATACACTGTTGGTGGGAATGTAAACCACTAAGGAGAACAGTATGGTGTAGCCTCTAAGGAGAACAATACAGAGGGTCCTTAAAAAACTAAAAATAGAGTTACCACATGATCCAGAAATCCTTCTCCTGGCATATCTGTAGAAAACTCTAATTCAAAAAATACATGCAGCTTAGGGAACCTTCAAGATGGCAGAGGAGTAAGACGTGGAGATCACCTTCCTCCCCACTAATATGTCAAAAATACATCTATATGTGGAACAACTCCTACAGAACACCTACTGAATGCTGGCAGAATACCTCAGACTTCCCAACTGGCAAGAAAATCCCCACATACCCAGGTAAGGCAAAAGAAAAAAGAAAAAACAGAGACAAAAGAATAGGGATGGGACCCGTACCTCTGGGAGGGAGCTATGAAGGAGGAAAAGTTTCTGCACACTAGGAAGACCCTTCACTGGCGCAGATGGGGGGATGGGAGGGGGGAAGCTTCAGAGCCATGGAGGAGAGTGCAGCAACAGGGGTGCAGAGGGCAAAACAGAGAGATTCACGCACAGAGGATTGGTGCTGACCAGAACTCACCAGTCTCAGAGACTTGTCTGCTCACCTGCTGGTGTGCGTTGGGGCTGGGAGCTGAGGTTCAGGCTTTGGAGGTCAGATCCCAGGGAGAGGACTGGGGTTAGCTGCGTGAACACAGCCTGAAGGGGGCTAGTGTGCCACAGCTAGATGGGAGGGAGTCCGGAAGAAAGTCTGGACCTGCCTAAGAGGCCATTGTTTTGGGGTGCATGAGGAGAGGGGATTCCTTCTCTGTCTGTGCATGGAAGGCAGAGCAAACGCCTAAACGAGCTCCAGAGATGGACACAAGCCAGAGCTATCAGCTTGGACCCCAGAGACGATGTGAAATGCTAACGTTGCTTCTGCTGCCACCAAGAGTCCTGTGTGCAAGCACAAGTCACTATCCACACCCCCCGTGGAAGCAGCCTGTGCAGCACACCACAGCAAGAGTCCCATGATCCAGAGACAAGTACCCCAGGAGAACAAATGGTGCACCTCAGGCATTTGCAATGTCAGGCGGCCTCTGCCACTGCAGACTCACCCTGCATTACAAATATAACTACCATACCCCTCCCTCCCCCAACCTGAATGAGCAAGAGCCCCTAATCAGCCGCTGCTTTAGCCCCATCCTCTCTGGGAAGAACAGATTCTTGAGGGCGACCTATAGGCAGAGATGGGTCCAAAACCAAATGTGAACCCAAGGAGCTGTGCGAACAAAGAACAGAAAGGGAAATTTCTACATGCAGCCTCAGGAGAATTGGATTACAACTCCACAGTCAACTTGATGTACCCTGCATCTAGGGAATACCTGAACAGACAATGAATCATCACAAAATTGAGGCAGTGGACTGTGGGAGCAACTGTAGACTTGGGGTTTGCTGTCTGTGACTGATTTGTTTCTGATTTTATGTTTATCTTAGATTAGTTTTTAGCACTTGTAATAATTGGTGGATTTGTGTATTGTTTGGTTGCTCTCTTTTATATTATTATTACTGTTTTCTTATTTTAATAAAATTTTAATTTATTATTATTTTCTTTTTTCTCCCTTTTGTTCTGAGCCTTGTGGCTGACAGGGTCTTGATGCTCCTGCCTGGTGTCAGGTCTGAGTTTCTGATGTGGGAGAGCCAAGTTCAGGACATTGGACCACCAGAGACCTCCCAGCCCTAAGGCATTGAATCAGGGAGAGCTCTCCCAGAGCTCTCCATTGCAACACTAAGACCCAGGTCCATGCAACGGCCAGAAGCTCCAGTGCTGAATGCCCCATGCCAAACAACTAGCAAGACAGGAACACAACACAACCCATTAGCAGAGAGGCTGCCTAAAATCATAATAAGTTCACAGACACCCCAAAACACACCACCAGACATGGTTCTGCCCACCAGAAAGACAAGATGCAGCCTCATCCACCAGAACACAGGCACCAGTTCCCTCCACCAGGAAGTCTACACAACCCACTGAATCATCCTTACCCACTGGGGGCAGACACCAAAAATAACGTGAAATACGAACCTGCATCCTGCAAAAAGAGACCCCAAACACAGTAAGTTAAGCAAAATGAGAAGATAGACAAATACGCAGCAGATGAAGGAGCAAAGTAAAAACCCACCAGACCAAACAAATGAAGAGGAAATAGGCAGTCTACCAGAAAAAGAATTCAGAGTAATATACTAAAGATGATCCAAAATCTTGGAAATAGAATGGAGAAAATACAAGAAACATTTAACAAGGACCTAGAAGAACTAAGGAGCAAACACACAATGATGAACAACACAATAAATGAAATTAAAATTTTTCTAGAAGAAATCAACAGCAGAATAACTGAGGCAGAGAAACGGATAAGTGACCTGGAAGATAAAATAGTGTAAATAACCACTACAGATCAGAATAAAGAAAAAAGAATGAAAAGAATTGAGGGCAGCCTCAGAGACATCTGGGACAACATTAAATGCACCAACATTAGAATTATAGTGGTTCCAGAGAAGAAGAGAAAAAGAAAGGGACTGAGAAAATATTTGAAGAGATTAGGGTTGAAAACTACCCTAATATGGGAAAGGAAATAGTCAAGTCCAGCAAACACAGAGAGTCCCATACATGATAAATCCAAGGAGAAACATGCCAAGACACATATTAATCAAACTATCAAAAAATAAATACAAATAAAAAATATTAAAAGTAGCAAGGGAAAAGCACACATAACATACAAGGGAATCCCCAAATGGTTTACAGCTGATCTTTCAGCAGAAACACTACAAGCCAGAAGGGGGTGGCAGGACATATTTAAAGTGATGAAATGGAAAAACCTACAACAAAGATTACTCTACCTGCAGGATCTCATTCAGATTCAACAGAAAAATTAAAACTTTTACAGACAAGCACAAGCTAAGAGAATTCAGCACCACCAAACGAGCTTTAAAACAAATGCTAAAGGAAATTCTCTAGGCAGGAAACAGAAGAGAATGAAAAGACCTAAAAAAGCAAACCCAAAACAATTAAGAAAATGGTAATAGGAACATACATATCGATAATTACCTTAAATGTAAATGGATTAAATGCTCCAACCAAAAGATATAGACTAGCTGAATGGATACAAAACAACACCTGTATATATGCTATCTACAAGAGTCCACTTCAGACTTAGGGATGCATACAGACTGAAAGTGAAGGGATGGGAAAAGTTATTCCATGCAAATGGAAATCAAAAGATAGCTGGAGTAGCAATTCCCATATCAGACAAAATAGACTTTAAAATAAAGACTATTACAAGACAGAAAGAAGGACACTACATAATGATCACGGGATCAATCCAAGAAGGAGATATAAAAATAGTAAATATCTATGCACTAACATAGAAGTAACTTAATACATAAGGCAAATGCTAACTGCCATAACAGGTCAAATCGACAGGAACACAATAATAGTAGGGGACTTTAACACCTCACTTTCACCAATGTAAAGACCATCCAAAATGAAGATAAATAAGAGCACACAAGCTTTAAATGATACATTAAACAAGATGGACTTAATTGATATTTACAGGACATTCCATCCAAAAACAACAGAATACTCTTTCTACTCAAGTGCTCACGGAACATTCTCCAGGATAGATCATATCTTGGTTCACAAATCAAACCTTGGTAAATTTAAGAAAATTGAAATCATATCAAGTATCTTTTCTGACCACAAAGCTATGAGACTAGATATCAATTACAGGAAAAAACCCAAGAAATGCAAACACATGGAGGCTGTACAATACACTACTAAATAACCAAGAGATCACTGAAGAAATCAAAGAGGAAATAAAAAAATACCTACATACAAATGACAATGAAAACACGATGACATAAAATCTATGGGATGCAGCAAAAACAGTTCCAAGTGGGAAGTTTATAGCAATACAATCCAACCTCAGGAAACAAGAATAATCTTAAAAAACACAACCTAAACTTACACCTAAAGCAATTAGAGAAAAGAAGAACAACAAAAAAACGCCAAAGTTAGCAGAAGGAAGGAAATCATAAAGATCAAATCAGAAAAAAATGAAAAAGACATGAAGAAAACAATAACAAAGATCAATAAAACTAAAAGATTTTTCTTTGAGAAGATAAACAAAATTGATAAAACCATTAGCCAGATTCATCAAGAAAAAAAGGGAGAAGACTCAAATTAACAGAATTAGAAATGATAAACAAGTAACACCTGACACGGCACAAATACAAAGGATCATGAGAGATTATGACAAGCAACTATATGCCAATAAAATGGACAGTCTGGAAGAAATGGACAAATTCTTAAAAATGCACAACCTTCTGAGACTAAACCAGAAAAAAATAGAAAATATAAACAGACGAATCACAGGCACTGAAATTGAAACTGTTATTTAAAAGCTTCCAACAAACAAAAGCCCAGGACCAGATGGCTTCACAGCGAATTCTATCAAACATTTAGAGAAGAGCTAACACCCATCCTTCTCAAACTCTTGCAAAATATAGCAGAGGAAGGAACTCCCCCAAACTCATTTCACGAGGCCACTATCACCCTGATACCAAAACCAGACAAAGGTGTTACAAAAAAGGAAAACTACAGGCCAATATCACTGACTAATATAGATACAAAAATCCTCAATAAAATACTAACAAACAAAATCCAGCGGCACATTAAAAGGATCATACACCATGATCAAGTGGGGTGTATCACAGGAATGCAAGGATTCTTCAATATACACAAATCAATCAATGTGATACATCAGGTTGACAAATTGAAGGATAAAAATCATATGATATTCTCAATAAATGCAGAAAAAGCTTTTGACAATATTCAACACCCATTTATGATAAAAACTCTGCAGAAAGTAGGCAGAGGGAAACTACCTCAACATTATAAATGACACACCCACAGCCAACATTGTTCTCAATGGTGAAAAGCTGAAACCATTTCCTCTAAGATCAGGAACAAAACAAGGTTGTCCACTCTCACCACAATTATTCAACATAGTTTTGGAAGTTTTAGCCACAGCAATCAGAGAAGAAAAAGAAATAAAAGGTATCCAAATCAGAAAAGAATAAAATTGTTACTGTTTGCAGATGACATGATACTATACATAGAGGTCCCTAAAGATGCTACCAGAAAACTACTAGAACTAATCAATGAATTTGGCAGGATACAAAATTACTGCACAGAAATCTCTTGCATTCTTATACATTAATGATTAAAAATCTGAAAGGGAAATTAAAGAATAACTCCCACTTACCACTGCAACAAAAAGAATAAGATACCTAAGAATAAACCTACCTAAGGAGACAAAAGACCTGTATGCAGAAAACTATAAGACACTGATGAAAGAAATTAAAGACTATACAAACAGTTGGAGGGATATACCATGTTCTTGGATTGGAAGAATCAACATTGTTAAAATTATTATACTACCCAAAGCAATCTACAGATTCAGTGCAATCCCTATCAAACTACCAATGACACTTTTCAGATAACTAGAGCAAAAACTTTCACAATTTTTATGGAAACACAAAAGACCCCGAATAGCCAAAGCAATTTCAAGAAAGAAAAATGGAGCTGGAGGAATCAGGCTCCCTGACTTTGGACTATACTACAAAGCTACAGTAATCAAGGCAGTATGGTACAAGCACAAAAAAAGAAATATAGATAATTAGAACAGGATAGAAAGCCCAGAGATCAACCCACGCACATATGGTCACCTTATTTTTGATAACGGAGGCAAGAATATACAATGGAGAAAAGACAGCCTCTTCAATAAGTGGTTCTGGGAAAACTGAACAGCTACATGTAACACAATGAAATTAGAACACTCCATAACACTGTGTACAAAAATAAACTCAAAATGGATTAAAGACCTAAATGTAAGGCCAGACACTGTAAAACTCTTAGAGGAAAAGATAGGCAGAACACTATGACATACATCACAGCAAGATCCTTTTTGACTCACTTCCTAGAGAAATGGAAATAAAAATAAACAAATGGGTCCTAATGAAACTTAAAGGCTTTTTTCACAACAAAGGAAACCATAAAGAAGATGAAAAGACAACCCTCAGAATGGGGGAAAATATTTGCAAATGAAGCAACTGACAAAGGATTAATCTCCAAAATATACAAACAGCTCAATATCAAAAAAACAAACAACCCAATCCAAAAATGGGAAGAAGACCTAAATAGACATTTCTCCAAAAGAAGATATAGAGATTGCCAACAAACACATGAAAGGATGCTCAACATCACTAATTATTAGAGAAATGCAAATCAAAACTACAATATCGTATCACCTCACACCAGTCAGAGTAGTCATCATCAAAAAATCTACAAACAATAAATGCAGGAGATGGTGTGGAGAAAAGGGAACCCTCTTGCAGTGTTGGTGGGAATGTAAATTGATACGGCCACTATGGAGAACAGTATGGAGGTTCCTCAAAAAACTAAAAATATAACTACCATATGACCCAGCAATGCCACTACTGGCCATAAACCCTATGAAAACCATAAATCAAAAACAGCCATGTACCACAATATTCATTGCAACACTATTTACAACAGCCCAGACATGGACGCAACCTAAGTGTCCATCACAGGATGAATGGATAAAGAAGATGTGGCACATATATACAATGGAATATTACTCAGCCATAAAAAGAAATGAAATTGAGTTATTTGTAGTGAGGTGGATGGACCAAGAGTCTGTCATACAGAGTGAAGTAAGTCAGAAAGAGAAAAACCAATGTCATCTGCTAACACATATATATGGAATCTAAAAAAAGAAAAAAAAATGGTTCTGACGAACCTAGGGGCAGGACAGGAATAAAGACGGAGATATAGAGAATGGACTTGAGGACATGGGGATGGGGAAGGGTAAGCTGGGACGAAGTGAGAGAGTGGCATGGACATATATACACTATCAAATGTAAAATAGATAGCTAGTGGGAAGCAGCTGCATAGCACAGGGAGATCAGCTTTGTGCTTTGTGACCACCTAGAGGGGTGGAGTACGGTGTTTGGGAGGGAGATGAAAGGGGGAGTGATATGCTGATATATGTACACATAGCTGATTCACTTTGTTATATAGCAGAAACTAACACAACACTGTAAAGCATTTATACTCCAATCAAGATGTCAAAAAATAAAGGATGCATACAGAAAGAACATAAAGATTTGGAATCAGAATATGGAGGTGTGGGAAGATGCAGAGTTCACTTCTCCCCACAATTAGTGTGCCTGCCAGATGTTGGTGGGTGACCTTGATGCCCAAGGACATGGGAGGAACCCCCAAGTGAACTGGTAGGACGTGAGGGGATTCAGGAGTGATGAGAAGTAGAAGCCAGACAGGGCCAGTGTCCCTGAGGGTTCTCTGGCAGGGGTAAGTGGTGCCCACGCCTGGAGGGACCCTTGGGAGCTTGGATCATGGGGGAGTGCACCAAGCGTTTCCCCTGACCAACTGGCTTGGGAAGCCTGCCCGGCTTTTGGGCCAGGTCGTACAACCTGAGAGACCCCCTCCAGACTATGTTGGTCCTGGGGGCATAGGAGGGAGGTTGGGGAAGAACAGGAGAGGCAGGTGGGAGGGGCCTTGCAGGACCATAGGAGAGGAGAAGAGTGGAGGACATTTGCCCTGCCCACTCAGCAGGGAAACCTGCTGGGCTCCCAGGTCGGAGCCTCCCTCCAAAGCCTCCTACAGGCCACATGGTTCTGGGGGTGTAAGAGGGAGGTTGGGGGAGAACAAGAGAGGCAGGTGGGAGGGGTTCCCCAGGACCAGAGGAGTGGGAGAGGAGTGGAGCACATTTGCCCTGCCCACTCGGGCCTAGGAAGCCAGCTGGGATCCCAGGTCACGTCCCCAGCCCTCTGAGACCAGAGGCACAACTGGGTCCCTTGTGTTCTGTTGAGCCTAAGCCCCCCCACACACACTGCCCCACCCAGGGCCTTTTACAGCCCTGTGGGTCCTAAGCATAGGCCCCGCCCATGGCATAAACCCACCCCTGCCTAAGCCCCGCCCCCCACAGCCAAGGCCTTTTCCGCACTTTTTTTCTTCTCCTCTTTTTTACTCTTATTGTTCTGTTTTAACTTCCAGTTGTTGTTTCATCTATATTTTTATTTTTATATTCTTTCTAACATATCTGTTAGTTTCCTAGTCTAATTTTGTTTTTTACACTTTGTTATTGTTCTCCTTTTTTTTTTTTTTTGCACCCCATCTGGCTTGCAGGATCTTGGTTCATGAGCCAGGTGTCGGGCCAAAGCTCCTGTCATGAGAGCTCCAAGTCTGAACCACTGGACTAACAGAGAACTTCAGACCTCATGGAATATTCATCAAAGGGAGATCTCCCAAACGTCCTTATCTTGGCACCAAGACCCACTCTACCCAACAGCCTACAAACTCCAGTGTTGGAAGCCTCACTCCAAACAACCAGTAAGACAGGAAAAAAATCCCAGCCATAAAAAAAAAAAGAGAGACGGCAAAAAAGTAAGTAGGAAGGTAAAAACCCAGAAGACCAAATAAATGAAGAGGATATAGCAATGTACCTGTAAAAGAATTCAGAGTAGTGATAGTAAAGATGATTCAGAATCTGGGAAATAGAATGCAGGCACAGATTGAGAAAATAAAAGAAATGTTGTATAAAGATCTAGAAGAACTAAAGAACAAAAAAACACAGATGAACAATACAATAGCTGAAATGAAAAATACACTAGAAGGAATAGATAACAGAATAACTGAGGCAGAAGAACGAATAAGTGAGCTGGAAGACAGAATGATAGATATAATTGCCACGGAGCAGAAAAAAGAATGAAAAGAATTGAAGACAATCTCAGAGACTTCTGGGACAACAGTAAACACACCAATATTTGAATTATAAGGGTCCCAGAAGCAGAAGAGAAAAAGAAAGAGTCTGAGAAAATATTTGTAGAGAAATAACTGAGGACATGGAAGGAGACGTGACCCATGAGCTCTCCCCCCAGCAAGCTGGGTGCGTGAGAAAAAGCCAGAACTGCAAACAGTCCTGGCTACTTTGGGCACTGATCCATGAAATGTCCTCAGTATAATCAGAATAATGGGAACACAAGGAAATGTCCTTGTGCTGCTTTTGCATTCAAGGACGAAACACAGCATGTTCTTAAGAAAGCCCATTGTATTGTATAATCAGTAAAAGCATATCTGGCTGCTTTGGTATTTCTGGAATGTTAAGTAAACAAGTCTTAAGATGTAAACTTAGATAATGCTTAAATAAAAGTCACCACAGCAGGATGAGACGGGGCTGTTATTGCCTGAGAGAGCAGCAGCCCTCTACTGTCGTGTTTCTGCACAATTCATCTTGTGTGATGAGCTTACTCTCAGCCCTGACATAAGAAACTGCAACAATATTTGAAGAGATTATAGTGGAAAACTGCCCTAACATGGGAAAAGAAATAGTCACCCAAGTCCAGGAAGTGCAGAGAGTTCCATACAGGATAAACCCTAGGAGAAACACACCAAGGCATATTAATCAAACTAACAAAAATTAAATACAAAGGAAATATATTAAAAGCAGCAAGGGAAAAGCAAAAAATAACATACAAAGGAATCCCCATAAGGTTATCAGCTGATTTTTCAGCAGAAACTCTGCAGGCCATAAGGGAGTAGCAGGATATATTTAAGTGAAGAAAGAGAAAAAGCTACAACCAAGATTACTCTATCCAGCAAAGGTCTCATTTAGATTCGATGGAGAAATCAAAGGCTTTTAAGAGAAGCAAAAGCTAAGAGAATTCAGCACCACCAAACCAGCTTTAAAACAAATGCTAAAGAAACTTCTGTAGGTGGGAAACACAAGAGAAGAAAAAGACCCCCCAAAACAAGCCAAAAACAATTAAGAGAATGGTAATAGGAACACACATATTGATAATAACCTTGTATGTAAGTGGATTAAATGCCCTAATCAAAGACACAGACTGGCTGAATGGATACAAAAACAAGACCCATATACATGCTGTCTACAAGAGACCCACTTCAGACCTAGGGACACATAAAGACTGAAAGTGAGGGGATGGAAAAAGATTTTCCATGCAAATGGGAATCTAAAGAAAGCTGGAGTAGCAATTCTCATATAAGACAAAATAGACTTTAAAATAAAGAATTTTATAAGAGACAAAGATGGACACTACACAATGATCAAGGGAGTAGTTCAAGAAGAAGATATAACAATTATAAATGTTTATGTACCCAGCATAGGAGTACCTCAATACAAAAGGCAAATGCTAACAACCAAAAAAGGGAAAACTGACAGTAACACAATCATAGTAAGGGATTTTAACACCCCATTTACACCAATGGAGAGATCATCCAAACAAAATAAATAGGGAAACACAAGCTTTAAATGACACAATAGAACAGATGGATTTAAGTGATATTTATAGAACATTCCACGTGAAACTGTCAGAATACATTTCCTTCTCAAGTGCATGCAGAACATTCTCCAGGATAGATCACATCTTGGGTCACAAATCAACACTCAGAAAATTTAAGAAAATTGAAATTATATCAAGCATCTTTTCCGACCACAATGCTATGAGATTGGAAATCAATTACAGGAAAAACAACTGTAAGAAAACACAAATACATGGAGGCTAAACACTGCACTGCCAAATAACCAGGAGATCAGTGAAGAAATCAAAGAAGAAATCAAAAACTACATAGAAACAAATGGCAATGACAACACAATGACTCAAAACCTATGGGATGCAGCAAAAGCAGTTCTACGAGGGAAGTTTATAGCAATTCAATCTCACCTCAAGAAACAAGAAAAATCTCAAATAAACAGTCTAACCCTATACCTAAAGCAATGAGAGAAAAAGAAAAAAAAAAACTCAGTCAGTAGAAGGAAAGAAATCATAAAGATCAGCGCAGAAATAAATGAAATAGAAATGAAGGAAACAATAGCAAAGGTCAATAAAATTAAAAGTTGGTTTTTTGAGAAGATAAACAAAATTGATAAACCCTTAGCTAGACCCATCAAGAAAAAAAGGGAGAGGACACAGATTAATAAAATTAGAAATGAAAAAGGAGAAATCACAACTGACACCACAGAAATACAAAGGATTATAAGAGACTACTACAAACAACTATATGCCAATAAAATGGACAACCACAAAGAAATGGCCAAATTCTTGGAAAAGTACAATTTTCCCAGACTGAACCAGGAAGAATTAGAAAATATAAAGAGATATCACAAGCAATGAAATTGAAACTGTAATTAAAATTTTTCCAACAAACAAAAGTCCAGGACCAGATGGCTTCACAGGCAAATTCTAACAAACATTTAGAGAAGAGCTAACACTGATCCTTCTCAAACTTTTCCAAAAAATTGCAGAGGGAGGAACACTCTCAAATTCATTCGATGAAGCCACCATCACCCTGATACCAAAACCAGACAAAGATATAACACAAAAATGAAAATTACAGACCAATATTATTGATGAGCATAGATGCAAAAATCCTGAACAAAATACTAGCAAACAGAATCTAACAATGTAATAAAAGGATCATTGACCATGAGCAAGTGAGATTTATCCCAGGAATGCAAGGATTCTTCAATATATGCAAATCAATTAATGTGATACACCATATTAACAAATTAAGGAATAAAAACCATATGATCATCTCAATAGATGCAGAAAAAGATTTTGACAAAATTCAACTCCCATTTATGATAAAAACTCTCCAGAAAGTGGGCATAGAGGGAACCTACCTCAACATAATAAAGGCCATATATGACAAACCCATAGCAAATATCATACTCAATGGTGAAAAACTGAAAGCATTTCCACTAAGATCAAGAGCAAGACAAGGTTGCCTACTCTCATCACTCTTACTCAACATAGTTTTGGAAATCCTAGCCATGGCAATCAGAGAAGATAAAGAAATAAAAGGAATACAAATTGGAAACGAAGTAAAACTGTCACTGTTTGCAGATAACATGAATGATACTATACATAGAATATCCTAAAGATGCCACCAGAAAACTACTAGAACTAATCAATGAATTTGGTAAAGTAGCAGGATACAAAATTAATGCACATAAATCTCTGGCATTCCTATACATTAACAAAAAAAATCAGAAAGAGAAATTAAGGAAACAATCCCACTTACCATTGCAACAAAAATAATAAAATACCTAGGAATAAACCTACCTAAGGAGGTGAAAACTTGCACTCAGAAAACTATAAAACACTGAAGAAAGAAATCAAAGATGACATAAACAGATGGAGAAATATACCATGTTCTTGGATTGGAAGAATCAATATTGTGAAAATGATGATACTACCCAAAGCAATCTACAGATTCAATGCAATCCCTATCAAACTACCAATGTTATTCCTCACAGAATTAGAAGAAAAATTTTACAATTTGTATGGAAACACAAAAGACCCCGAATAGCTAAAGCAATCTTGAGAAAGAAAAATGGAGCCGGAGGAATCAGGCTCCCTGACTTCAAACTACACTACAAAGCTACAGTAATCAAGACAGAATGGTACTGACACAAAAAAAGAAACATAGATCAATGGTACAGGATAGAAAGCCCAGAGATAAACCCTCACACATATGGTCACCTAATTTACCACAAAGGTAACATACAATGGAGAACATACAATGGAGAAAAGACAGCCTCTTCAATAAGTGGTGCTGGGAAAACTGAACAGCTACATGTAAAAGAATGAAATTAGAGCACCACCTAACACCATATACAAAAATAAACACCAAACACAAAAATAAACACCAAATGGATTAAAGACCTAAATGTAACACTGGACACTACAGAGGAAAACATAGGAAAACCACTCTTTGACATAAACCACAGCAAGATCTTTTCTGACCCACTTCTCAGAGTAATGAAAATAAACAAATGAGACCTAATTAAAATTAAAAGCTTTTGCACAGCAAAAGAAACCATAAACAAGACGAAAAGACAGCCCTCAGAATGGGAGAAAATATTTGCAAATGAAACAACAGACAAAGGATTAATCTCCAAAATATACAAACAGCTCATGGAGCTTAATATCAAAAAAGCAAACAACCCCATTAAAATATGGGCAGAAGATCTAAATAGACATTTCACCAAAGAAGACATAGAGATGGCCAAGGGGCACATGAAAAGATGCTCAACATCACTAATTAGTAGAGAAATGCAAATCAAAACTACAGTGAGGTACCACCTCACACTGGTCAGAATGGCCATTATCAAAAAATCTAGAAACAGTTAATGTTGGAGAGGGTGTGGTGAAAAGGGAAACTTCCTGTACTCTTGGTGGCAATGTAAATTGATACAACAACTATGAAGAACAGTATGGAGGTTCCTTAAAAAATAAAAATTGAACTACCATATGAACCAGCAATCCCACTACTGGGCATATACCCTGAGAAGACCATAATTCAAAAAGAGACATGTACCACAATGTTCACTGCTGCACTATTTACAATGACAGGTGAATGGATAAAGAAGATGTGGCATGTATATACAATGGAATATTACTCAGCCATAAAAAAGAATGAAACTGAGTCATTTGTAGAGATGTGGATGGATTTAGAGACTGTCATACAGAGTGAATTAAGTCAGGAAGAGAAAAACAAATATCCTATATTAATGCATATATGTGGAATCTAGAAAAATGGTACAGATGAACCTATTTGCAGGGCAGGAATAAGGATGCAGACATAGAGAATGGACTTGAGGACATGGGTGGTGGGTGGGAAGCTGGGATAATGTGAGAGTAGCATCGACATATATACCCTACCAAATGTAAAAGAGATAGCTGGTGAGAAGCAGCAGCATAGCACAGGGCAATCAGCTTGGTGCTTTGCGACTACCTAGAGGGGTGGGATAGGGAGGGTGAGCAGGAGGCTCAAGAGAGAGGGAATATGGGGATATATTTATGCATATGGCTGATTCACTTTGTTGTACAACAGAAACTAACACAGCATTGCGAAGCAATTACGTTCCAATAAAGATTTTTTAAAAAAAATTGGATACATGCACCCCAGTGTTCATTTTAGCACTATTTACAATAGCCAAGACATGGAAGCAACCTAAATGTCCTTCAACAAAGGAATGGATAAAGAAGATGTGGTATATATACATATATATAGATATAGATATAGATATATACACACACACACATATATGTGTGTATATATATATATATATAGAGAGAGAGAGAATGGAATATTACTCAGCCATAAAAAGGAATGAAACAATGCCATTTGCAGCAACATGGATCGACCTAGAGATTATCATACTAAGTGAAGTAAGTCAGACACAGAGAGACAAATATCATATGATATCACTTATATGAGGAATCCAAAAAATTGATACAAATGAACATTTTTACAAAACAGAAATAGACTCACAAACACAGAAAACGATGGTTACCAAAGGGGAACGCAGGTGAGGGATATATTAGGTAGTTAGGATGAACAGATACACACTACTATATATAAAATACATAAACATCAAGGACCTACTCAGGGAACTATGTTCAATATCATATAATAAGCTATAATTGAAGAGAATATGAAAAAGAATATATATATTCTTTCATATATATATATATATATTTATTTATTTATCTCCTCTCACCTTCTGAGATGGCCTACACTCTGTGGAGTGTGTTTCTCTCTAAATAAATCCACTTTTTACCTACACTTTATCTCTCACTTAATTTTTTCTGTGATTAGACATAAATAACCTGAGCTTCATTAAGTCCTGAGACAGTGTGTGATCTCAATTAAAAGAGAGTGGGTTCTGGCTGGGTTCTAGTCCCTGCACGTGGGTTAAAGTCCAATCTGAGGTGCACGGTTTCAGCTGACATGTTAGAATGGACACTGAGCCAGCTGTACCAGGGAGGCTGCTCTGCCAATGTTTGCCTATGTTTGTCAGGCTGGTCAACCCCAAATGTTTTGGGACTCTGATCGGGAACCTAGGTCCAGACCAGGGGAATGATGGCAACTGGCATGGTTTGCTATAGAAAGATGGTGTGGAATGGCTATGCTTATGCACATACAACAGCAGGACCAGGACAGAATTGTTGTTGCAGGATTTGATAATCTATACTCATCTTGACTCTGAGGTTTTTCTCCTACATTCTATATTCATGTCTGTACCATTTCTTTCTTTCTTTCTTTCTTTTCTAAACCCCAGAAGCCCTGTGTGGCTGCCAAGATGTACTTTTTATTGATAAGTGCTGACCTTTTATTTCCCACTTATAGCTAGACCAACTCCTACTCATTGTCAATCCTGTTGGGGCCACCTTCTATACATTTGTTTGCATCAACTTTTGGGGCACTATCACCTGGTTGGGAGACTACTTTGGAAGGGATAGCATCTAAAATCCTAAGTGCCAATCTTGACCAAATTTCCTGGTGGGTTTTGTCATGAAAGTGGAATTTTGGATAGCATGGGATTTAGAGACATCACCTCAGGCTTGGGTCTGAAATGGATCATGTTGCATCATTCCCAACCAATACCCCCCTGGGCCACACATTCCAAGATTGAGAAAAATTCTGACAACAGGAATTAAAAAGGAAAAAACTTATTAGGTTATGTAATCAGGTTTGGCCACAATCTGAGCTAGGAAATTTAAATGGAGTGAGGTACCATATGTTCAAATTTTCATGGCCTTGTATTTAGGCAATGGACCCCCCTAAAAACTAAGTCATGTGTAGCTCAGAGGAATAACTCTAGGAAAGACACAGAGGACATTTTAACAGACCCACCCTATGGGGCCATGCAGTACACCAGGTGGGGAACAACACTGTCCCAAGTTGAACTCACAATGGAATTACCAGGTGAATTCTATTGATAGGTATAGACAGGACCATATGATCACCTGTTTAATAGAGCTTATGAAGAAACTTACAGTAAAACATGTTAATTATGAAAAAGCAAAAGAGGTCCAACAGGGACAGGATGAAAATCCTGCAGTCTTCCAAGGGAGACTAATGGAGGCCTTTAGGAAGTACACAAATGTGGATCCCTCCTCCCCAGAGGGACAGGCCCTTTTGGCTATGCATTTCATAGCCCAGTGTACCCCAGACATCAGGCACAAAATTCAGAAAGCAACTACTGCTCCTCAGACTCTGATGAATAATTTGCTCCAATTGGCTTATTTGGTTTTCAATAATAGGAATATGACCAAAAAGACTGAACGCACCCAGAGAAATATGCAAAAGGCCCAAATGATTGCAGTGGCTTTGTCCTCTCAGAGACCACCAGTGGCGGGGGTGGGGGTCAGCTTTTCTGGGCCAATCTGGCCCTGGTGGACCACTAGACCCATGGGTACCCAGACAGGACCAGTGTACCCTGTGTGGACAAAAGGGGCAATGGAGGAAGGATTGTGATCAATGCACCCTTTGCAAACAGCTAGGGCATTAAAAGAGGGAATGCCCCAGATGCCAGAGAGCAATGGGGGTCCCTTGGCCATTGATAGTTTTACAATCAGAAGACTGAAGTGGCCAGAGCCCAAAAATGACTCTGTCTAGAAATACTATCTACATAACTAATGTCGAGCTTTGGGTGGTCATTGATGTGGTGGTCCACTTGATAAAATTTTTTATATATGCTATTGCAACCTTTCCAGTCTTAATCAAAAAGACTGGAAACCTTAGCAATCATAAGGAGTATATAATGGGGGTATCAGGGAAGAGGCAGGGGCACACTTTCCTGGAACCCCTTTTGTGCAACATCAATGGCCAGTTGTTTTTACATTCCTTTCTGTTTGTGCCTGATTGTCCCATCCTTTTAATGGGAAGAGATTTGTTACCTAAGCTAGGGGCCACTCTGTTTCTCTAGGGGCAAGGTAACCACCTTCATCACCAAATGATTCTAACAGAAAGTGGAAAGGAACAGATTGAATCTGGAGCTGAAATAGAAGACTTAGTAGACCCTGGAGTGTGGAATATAGAGGTTCTGGGCTTGGCCAAAGATATCCAGTTGGTGGTTATTAAGTTAAAAAGGGTTATAGAGTGTCTACATATAAGGCACAAATTTCTTTAACCAGGAAGATCCTTGAAAGGGTTTGTAAATAGATTACTAAAATGGGAAGCCACTGGTCTAACTAAACTATCCATAGATGATATTCAGAGCCTGATAGGAATTTTGAGGGAAAGTAAAACCTTACAACATCGGTGAAATGGGTGTGTCAGTCTTTTGATATCATTGAGGTGGCTACCCAATTCTTTGAGAAAGAAGAAAAAGAAGAAAAAATATTTTTCTGGCCTCAAGGGAACAAAGTCATCCTAGGAGGAATTTGCTTGTGCCTTTGAGATGCAAATGTTCTACCTGGTCATCTCTAGTAACCCTTACGTCCACCATCTTTTTAAAATGCAAAATTTGAAAAAATGGGTAAAGTAATTTAGTATTTGGATAAATAGAAATCCTAAGTGTCTTTTTATAAACATTAGTAAAAAGTGTTTAGCCATCTAGACATGTAACCTTGATTTGCTCCATTTGCCAGAAGACCAATTTGAATCCAACCCCTTGTAACTGATGGATTTTATGTTGTTGTGCCTGATTCATGGCTGAAATTCTGAAATGCGAACTATGAGGTCTCTGTTTGCTTGTGTGTTTTTATGTATCTGTATGTGTGTTGCAGAGGTATGATATTGCCAAAATTAATTCATAAAAGAGCTCTATTTGGGCTTCCCTGGTGGCGCAGTGGTTGAGAGTCCGCCTGCCGATGCAGGGGCCGCGGGTTCGTGAAGATCCCACATGCCGCGGAGCAGCTGGGCCCATGAGCCATGGCCGCTGAGCCTGCGCGTCCGGAGCCTGTGCTCCGCAATGGGAGAGGCCACAACAGTGAGAGGCCCGCGTACGGCAAAAAAAAAAAAAAAAAAAAGAGCTCTATTTAATTGGCTTAAAGGAACTTAAGTGCTCATACAAATATCATAAATATGAAGATCACCAGCCAAAATGAATTTTGGGTTCAAGTGGTCTAGGAAATATTCAACATTAAATTAATATCTGCTATTAAAGCTGGCTTAAGCTTGTTGGTTTGATTAATACAGACATATCTTTAGAGTTATCAGTGTTAAATATAATACTTCTGTAGTACCTAGGTTTACTGAAGTTCAAGTTTATGTTATTCCTGTTACAGAGTTTATCAGCAGGAAGAAAAATACTAAATTAACTAGGATTATTTGGTATGTTAATGTAGTCATTTGTAATTTTGGTTATTGTAAACAAGTTCATCAATTACACTATAATCAGATGTTTAACAGTGCCTTTTAAGTCTTTTGTCATTTATAGATAGTTATCTTTTACTCTGATGCGTTACAAAAAGTGCTTCATCATCAAGAAGATTCATAGGAAGGCCAAGGAAACAATTACAACAGTTCCACATCAAGATGATGGCTATGAGAGGGCTCCAGCCCATACCAACTTAAAACAAATCGCTCTCCTGCCCCTGGGACACCTAGGTCAGGCATCCAGAGATTTTTACTCCCTGACAGGCAGGGTCAACACCCCTACTCAGCTGTTACAGAAGATGGACCTTTGCCCCTCTGCTTCCCATAAGATTATGGGAGTAAAATCTCTAAGGGAAGGATGAAACAGGAGGAAAGGAGGCAGGGCACAACCTTTAAAAGAATGACATAGCCATAGGACATTACAGAAACTGGTTAGAACCAACTAGGTCGAAGATGGTGAAAGATTTCACTTCCAGTAGACCTTGAGCCTCATTATATGTTCATTGTAATACATTAACATGCTAAATGACACACCCACAGGTGCCATGACAGTTCAGAGGCTAACCATAAAAGGCCAAAAAGTGGGCGGTGGCCCAATTCCTGGAAATCCATGCCCTTCCCCCAAATTATTGAAATAGTCCTCCTACTCATTAGCCTATGAAATTACCCAACTCATAAAAACTAACCATATGCTGTCTACAAGAGACCCACTTCAGACCTAGAGACACATACAGACTGAAAGTAAGGGGATGGAAAAAGATATTCCATGCAAATGGAAACCAAAAGAAAGCTGGAGTAGCAATTCTCATATCAGACAAAATAGACTTTAAAATAAAAACTATGAGAAGAGACAAAGAAGGACACTACATAATGATCAAGGGATCGATCCAAGAAGAAGATATAACAATTGTAAATATTTATGCACCCAACATAGGAGCACCTCAATACATAAGGCAAATACTAACAGCCATAAAAGGGGAAATCGACAGTAACATATTCATAGTAGGGGACTTAAACACCCCACTTTCACCAATGGACAGATCATCCAAAATGAAAATAAATAAGGAAAAACAAGCTTTAAATGATACATTAAACAAGATGGACTTAATTGATATTTATAGGACACTCCATCCAAAAACAACAGAATACACATTTTCCTCAAGTGCTCATGGAACATTCTCCAGGATAGATCATATCTTGGGTCACAAATCAAGCCTTGGTAAATTTAAGAAAATTGAAATTATATCAAGTATCTTTTCCAACCACAACGCCATGAGACTAGATATCAATTACAGGAAAAGATCTGTAAAAACTACAAACACATGGAGGCTAAACAATACACTACTTAATAACGAAGTGATCACTGAAGAAATCAAAGAGGGAATCAAAAAATACCTAGAAACAAATGACAATGGAGACACAACGACCCAAAACCTATAGGATGCAGCAAAAGCAGTTCTAAGGGGGAAGTTTATAGCAATACAAGCCCACCTTAAGAAGCAGGAAACATCTAGAATAAACAACCTAACCTTGCACCTCAAGCAATTAGAGAAAGAAGAACAAAAAAACCCCAAAGCTAGCAGAAGGAAAGAAATCATAAAAATCAGACCAGAAATAAATGAAAAAGAAATGAAGGAAACAATAGCAAAGGTCAATAAAACTAAAAGCTGGTTCTTTGAGAAGATAAACAAAATAGATAAACCACTAGCCAGACTCATCAAGAAAAAAAGGGAGAAGACTCAAATCAATAGAATTAGAAATGAAAAAGGAGAGGTAACAACTGACACTGCAGAAATACAAAAGATCATGAGAGATTACTACAAGCAACTCTATGCCAATAAAATGGACAATCTGGAAGAAATGGACAAATTCTTAGAAATGCACAACCTGCCAAGACTGAATCAGGAAGAAACAGAAAATATGAACAGACCAATCACAAGCACTGAAATTGAAACTGTGATTAAAAATCTTCCAACAAAGAAAAGCCCAGAACCAGATGGCTTCACAGGCGAATTCTATCAAACATTTAGAGAAGAGCTAACACCTATCCTTCTCAAACTCTTCCAAAATATGGCAGAGGGAGGAACACTCCCAAATCCCTTCTACGAGGCCACCATCACCTTGATAACAAAACCAGACAAGGATGTCACAAAGAAAGAAAACTACAGGCCAATATCACTGATGATCATAGATGCAAAAATCCTCAACAAAATACTAGCAAACAGAATCCAACAGCACATTAAAAGGATCATACACCATGATCAAGTGGGGTTTATTCCAGGAATGCAAGGATTCTTCAACATACGCAAATCTATCAATGTGATAAACCTTATTAACAAATTGAAGGAGAAAAACCATATGATCATCTCAATAGATGCAGAGAAAGCTTTCGACAAAATTCAACACCCATTTATGATAAAAACCCTGCAGAAAGTAGGCATAGAGGGAACTTTCCTCAACATAATAAAGCCCATATTTGACAAGCCCACAGCAAACATCATCCTCAATGGTGAAAAACTGAAAGCATTTCTACTAAGATCAGGAACAAGACAAGGTTGCCCACTCTCACCACTCTTATTCAACATAGTTTTGGAAGTTTTAGCCACAGCAATCAGAGAAGAAAAGGAAATAAAAGGAATCCAAATCGGAAAACAAGAAGTAAAGCTGTCACTGTTTGCAGATGACATGATCCTATACATAGAGAATCCTAAAGATGCTACCAGAAAACTACTAGAGCTAATCAATGAATTTGGTAAAGTGGCAGGATACAAAATTAATGCACAGAAATCTCTGGCATTCCTATATACTAATGATGAAAAATCTGAAAGTGAAATCAAGAAAACACTCCCATTTACCATTGCAACAAAAAGAATAAAATATCTAGGAATAAACCTACCTAAGGAGAAAAAAGACCTGTATGCAGAAAATTATAAGACACTGATGAAAGAAATTAAAGATGATACAAATAGATGGAGAGACATACCATGTTCTTGGATTGGAAGAATCAACATTGTGAAAGTGACTCTACTACCCAAAGCAATCTATAGATTCAATGCAATCCCTATCAAACTACCAATGGCATTTTACACAGAACTAGAACAAAAAATTTTGCAATTTGTATGGAAACACAAAAGACCCCGAATAGCCAAAGCAATCTTGAGAACGAAAAAAGGAGTGGAGGAATCAGGCTCCCTGACTTCAGACTATACTACAAAGCTACAGTAATCAAGACAGTATGGTACTGGCACAAAAACAGAAAGATAGATCAATGGAACAGGATAGAAAGCCCAGAGATAAACCCACGCACATATGGACACCTTATCTTTGATAAAGGTGGCAGGAATGTACAGTGGAGAAAGGACAGCCTCTTCAATAAGTGGTGCTGGGAAAACTGGACAGGTACTTTTAAAAGTATGAGATTAGATCACTCCCTAACACCATACACAAAAATAAGCTCAAAATGGATTAAAGACCTAAATGTAAGGCCAGAAACTATCAAACTCTTAGAGGAAAACATAGGCAGAACACTCTATGACATAAATCACAGCAAGATCCTTTCTGACCCACCTCCTAGAGTAATGGAAATAAAAACAAAAATAAACAAATGGGACCTAATGAAACTTCAAAGCTTTTGCACAGCAAAGGAAACCATAAACAAGACCAAAAGACAACCCTCAGAATGGGAGAAAATATTTGCAAATGAAGCAACCGACAAAGGATTAATCTCCAAAATTTACAAGCAGCTCATGCAGCTCAATAACAAAAAAACAAACAACCCAATCCAAAAATGGGCAGAAGACCTAAATAGACATTTCTCCAAAGAAGATATACAGACTGCCAACAAACACATGAAAGAATGCTCAACATCATTAATCATTAGAGAAATGCAGATCAAAACTACAATGAGATATCATCTCACAGTAGTCAGAATAACTATCGTCAAAAAATCTAGAAACAATAAATGCTGGAGAGAGTGTGGAGAAAAGGGAACACTCTTGCACTGCTGTTGGGAATGTGAATTGGTTCAGCCACTGTGGAGAACAGTATGGAGGTTCCTTAAAAAACTACAAATAGAACTACCATATGACCCAGCAATCCCACTACTGGGCATATACCCTGAGAAAACCAAAATTCAAAAAGAGTAATGTACCAAAATGTTCATTGCAGTTCTATTTACAATAGCCCAGAGATGGAAACAACCTAAGTGCCCATCATCGGATGAATGGATAAAGAAGATGTGGCACATATATACAATAGAATATTACTCAGCCATAAAAAGAAACAAAATGGAGCTATTTGTAATGAGGTGGATAGACCTAGAGTCTGTCATACAGAGCGAAGTAAGTCAGAAATAGAAAGACAAATACCGTATGCTAACACATATATATGGAATTTAAGAAAAAAAAAATGTCATGAAGAACCTAGGGGTAAGGCAGGAAGAAAGACGCAGACCTCCTAGAGAACGGACTTGAGGTTATGGGGAGGGGGAAGGGTGAGCTGTGACAGGGCGAGAGAGAGTCATGGGCATATACACACTAACAAACGTAGTAAGGTAGATAGCTAGTGGGAAGCAGCCGCATGGCA
This sequence comes from Globicephala melas, assembly GCF_963455315.2. Lineage (NCBI taxonomy): Eukaryota > Metazoa > Chordata > Mammalia > Artiodactyla > Delphinidae > Globicephala > Globicephala melas. The sequence continues at coordinate 82,046,422 of NC_083321.1, forward strand.
CAGGGATATTGGCTTGGTGCTTTGTGACAGCCTGGAGGGGTGGGATAGGGAGGGTGGGAGGGAGGGAAACGCAAGAGGGAAGACATATGGGAACATATGTATATGTATAACTGATTCACTTTGTTATAAAGCAGAAACTAACACACCATTGTAAAGCAATTATACCCCAATAAAGATGTTAAACAAAACAAAACAAAACAAACAAACAAAAAACTAACCATGCCTCTCACCTTCTGAGATGGTTCACACTGTCTGTGGAGTGTGTTTCTCTCTAAATAAATCCAATTCTTACCTAAACACAACAAACAAACAAAAACAACAAACAAGCAAAAAATATTTGTAACTGAATCACTTTTTTGTACACCTGAAACTAACACAATCAAGTATACTTGAAGTAAAAAAGGAAAAAAGAAATAAAAGAAAAAACAACAAAAAACTTTGTCCTGAGGAAATAGGGTAGAGATGCCATTACAGAGCTGTAAGAGAGTATAGTAGTTTAGTTTTGGAAACCTTAAGGTTTTGGTGAATATTGTATATTTTGCTGATATATACAAAATATATTGTATATTTTGCTGATAGTTTGCTCAGCCATAAAAAAGAACGAAATTGGGTCATTTGTTGAGACGTGGATGTATCTAGAGACTGTCATACAGAGTGAAGTAAGTCAGAAAGAGAAAAAACAAATATCGTATATTAACACATGTATGTATAATAACACATATTAACCTAGAAAAATGGTACAGATGAACCGGTTTGCAGGGCAGAAGTTGAGACACAGATGTAGAGAACAAACGTATGGGCAACAAGGGGGGAAAGCTGCGGGGCGGTGGGGATGGTGGTGTGCTGAATTGGGCAATTGGGATTGACATGTATACACTGATGTGTATAAAATTGATGACTAATATGAACCTGCTGTATAAAAAAATAAATAAAATAAAATTTTTAAAAAAAGAGATAGTTTGTAGGAATTTTGAGATACATGTCGATTAGAACTATACATTTGGAAGTCATCAACAAATGTGTAACCAAGCAGGAACCTTTGGGCCCTTTCTGGTACAGACCTCCCCTGCCCCCATGTCCTCTTCCTGCCTCTCATTTGTAGAAAACCTTTAGTCTCCCAGGTCTCCTCTGAATCACAAAAGGCTGGTTCAAGAATTTCTGATTGAAAGATTGTGAATGTGTAATAACAAAAAATGGCAGTTGGGCCAGGAGAACTGGTAACAACTTAAACAATAGATCAGCCATATAACTGAGTCACAGAATCTTTATTTTCTCCCTGAAGGACATAGATAACAGAGTCTGATGCACATTCCCAAGTTGTTTTCCAGATAATGAACCCCCTACCAGATGAATAAAAGCTAACTGCATGATCTCCACCAGCATATAGCCTCCAGACCAGCTGAATCTGAGGATTAATGATGTTAACCCCTATGACAGAACACTGTGACTTCACCATCAACCAGTTAAAGAACTGTGCATGAGCTGATCATGTACCCTGCGACTCTCTCCCTCACCTTGTCTTTAAAAACGCTTCCCTGGGGCTTCCCTGGTGGCGCAGTGGTTGAGAGTCTGCCTGCCTGATGCAGGGGATATGGGTTCGTGCCCCGGTCCAGAAAGATCCCACGTGTCACGGAGCGGCTAGGCCTGTGAGCCATGGACACTGAGCCTGCGCGTCCGGAGCCTGTTGCTCCGCAACGGGAGAGGCCACAACAGTGAGAGGCCCGCGTACCACAAAAAACAAAAAACAAAAAAAAAAAACGCTTCCCTGAAATCCATTGGGATGTTCAGATCTTTTGAGTATGAGCATCCCATACTCCTTGCTTGGTCCTTGCAATATACCTTTCTGCTCCAAACATTTCAGTTTGTTTGGCATCACTGTGTGTTGTGCATAGGAACTTGGATTTGACAACAAAATGGATAGAATTTAAGTCCTTGCTGTTGGATAGGATTGCCCAGGGAGTTAGTGTAGATGGAAAAGAAAAGAAGTCTTAAGAGCTGATCTCTGGGGCGCTCTAACATTAGGAGATGTGGGAGAAGAGAAGGAAGAAGCATAGGAGACTGAGGTGGAGTTAGGCAAAAAGAAAGCCAGAACAGGGTGGAATTCTGGAAGCCCCATGAGCAAAGTATATCGAGGAGGAGGGAGTGATGAACTGGATAAAACGCTGCTGATAATTCAGGTATCAAGAAGTATCATGCGGCCACTGATGGCCTTAACAAAAGCAGCTTTGGTGAAATGATTGGCAAAATCCTCAGAGAAGAAAGATGAAAAAATGGATGCAGTTGAAATGGGGCAGTTGCTGGAAGGTATATGGAATCAACATGTTTGTATGCTGGTGGAAATGATGCATGAAAATGGGGATGCTGAAGGAGAAAGGGGGAAGAATTGTTGAAGTGAGAGGGGATTTGATCTACTCACAAGCAGGGAGTGTCCACAAGGACAGTTCATCTATTGTAAAGAGGGGGAATACTGAGTATATGAACAAAGATGCCAGGAGGTGGGTAGATGTGGTTGGTGGTGGGAATTTATAGAAGTTCTCATCAGATCACTTCAGTTTTGATTTTGTGCAGTAAGTATGACAAAGCAAGAGAGGGGCAAAGGATTTGAGCATGCCGTGTAAGCATGGCAGTGATCATAAACTTTGACAATGGAATTTAAGCAATTTTTACCGTATGATGTAATTTTATCTTGCAATGGTAAGGGAGAAAGAGAGGATATAGAAGCAGAGGTCTGAGAGAATACGGCTGCCAAAAATAGTGCGGAGAATGTGAGTAAAGAGAGAAGAGGCTCAAAAGAGTCCAGATTCTGACCTGTGAGTACTTCCTAGAGAGAACTCAGAATTGGATTTGATATGTTGGTAGATTGTTAGAAATGACACGCAATAAATCATACCTCTTTGTTTCTGTACCCTTTACAATATGTCTTTGCTATGTGCTATGGAGTCTATTTCCCACCTCTTAAATCTGTGTTGTTTTGTGAATTGCCCTGACCAATAGAATATAGAAGTGGTGTCTGGGACGTCTGAGCCCATGTCTTGAGGCTCTGTAGCTATGCTGTCATAGCTAGGTTAGAGAGAAGCCAGGTACCACAGAAAGAAGTTCAGGCTATCCTGCTGGAGCCACATGGAGAGAAAGGCCCTAGAGCAGTGCTTTCTAACAGAAATTTCTGCTATGATGGAAATACTCTATATTGTCCAATGTGGCATCCACTAGCCACACATAACTACTGAGTACTTGAAGTGTGACTTGTAATTCAGAAACTACATTTTTAATTTTAAAACATTTTGATTAATATAATTTTTGATGTAAATAGCCACATGTGGATAGTGCTTACCATATTAGACAGTGCAGCCCTAGAGGAAAGAGACTACACAAAGAGAGAAGCCCCAGGGAAGAGAACTGAGCTGTCCCATTGACTGCTAGCACAAAGGTACCAGATGTGTGAGGCCTCCATCCCTATGTGAATTTATCCAGCCCATGTAGAACAAAGATAAGATGCCCCTTCTGAGCCCTGCCCAAATTCCTGACCTATAGAATCATTGAGCAATAGGATTGTTTAAGCCATTAGATTTGAGGTAGTTTGTTATGTAGCAATAGGTAACTGATATAGACATGGTGGCAAAAAAGTCCTGCCATCCTATGAGGACCTGTCTGGGGTAGCCAGCTGGCCTTTTTTTTTTGCGGTACGCGGGCCTCTCACTGCTGTGGCCTCTCCCATTGCAGAGCACAGGATCCGGACGCGCAGGCTCAGCGGCCACGGCTGACAGGCCCAGCCACTCCGCGGCATGTGGGATCTTCCCGGACCGGGGCACAAACCCGTGTCCCCTGCATCGGCAGGCGGACTCTCAACCACTGCGCCACCAGGGAAGCCCCAGCTGGCCTTTTTTATGTGACACCTTAATGCCATGTGCTTTTCCATTCAAACTATGACACTGTTATTCTGCAGAAGTGTGGACTGCACCTAGGCCCAGCTAAATAAATTGAGGCACTCAAAGTAGAAAGAACCATTTTCATTTATTAAGCATTAGGGTCTTCATGTGCAAGCTTCTCACCCCTGTCCAGAGAGATCTCTATGATACAACGGAAGTTTATAACAAGGAAATCTGGGCCCCAGCCACAGGATTTGAGTGTCTATTCTTTGGACTCAACAAAACTTGTAAGTCCAGACCCCTCTTACTTCCCATAATATATCCTTCTGCCTTTTTTCCCCCACTCAAAGACATAGATTGTCATAATTCCTGGCCATATGTAAGTGTAGCCCACTTAAGGCTAGAGATGTTGGCTGAGCAGAACAGGGTTGAGGAATGACAACTTACAGCAGCTGCTGATCGAACTCTTCTTATACAATCACTAGTTTCTATCCTTCAGCCCTCCCCTTACTACTGAGGTCCTGACTGCATTTTATCATCAGTATTCCTGGTCACATGGAATTTATACTACTTGCCTCTGCTTTCGTTTACTCCCCTGATGCTGCATTAATTACATTTGCAAGATCGAGGTGGACTCAAATTATTAATGAGAGGGATCATTATACATAAGTGCAATTTTTCATGACTGACCATCCTCATTTTATATTTCTAAATATCAATAAGCTGACCTCTGCACATTTTCTTAAGTCTGTGTTATTTCGGTGAGGGGGAAACTGAATGCTTGGGGAACTGGTGAGAAATGGTAATCTTAATTTACCAGGTGAAAAAATATTAAAATAGTACTCTGCATGATATATGAGAGTCTGTCAACATGACATGTTACATAGGGCTGAATACATATACCAGGGTGGGAAACGAATGAGAAAAAGCTTTTTGAATTGTGTTCAAAGATTTATACATTCTTCTACATTTCAGTTTGTGAAAATAAAACATTCAATAGATTTGAAATTCCTTGTAGACTTCTAAGAGCTCTCACCCATTTTATGACTGCTTTAGGTTCTGTAATCTGGTTGTCTGACCCTCTGCTCATGTGTATACAGGAGATCTGGGCTTCATTCTCCATCTGGCATCAGCCACAGGAGCCACTGTTGAACTTGAGAGATGTGGGCCAAGGAGAAAAGGGGAATTCTCATCTGGGCAGAGCAGATGTGGAAGCCAAAGAACTTACTAAGGCACAAGGCCCTGAAAGAGAGAGTGGAAAACAAAAATGGGGCCAAACTGAAAGTGTTTGTTATCAATAGAGATCAGGCAAAACAAATCTGGAGGGACTTGCAGAAGCAGCAGAATACTTAGTGAGTCCAAGGAGAATAGGGAACACATCTGATTTTCTTGCTATTGTACCCTCAAGCCTAGTATACTGATGACACACATTAGGAACTCAAGAAATGGTTGTTAAATGAATAAATTAATAAATGAGATAACCATGGTTGAGCCTAAGAGGGAATGGTTAGGGCCAAGTCAAAGCTAAACTGTGTATTAGGCAAAGTTTTACTTTGTCCCATCAATTCCCTCTGCCAAGGTAGATTTGGGTACTTTTCAGATTTAAAATTTTATCTCTAATTGTAGAATGTAAGGCTGTGGTAGCATGTTGGAGAGTTAGGGGAAGATGGCTTCTGCTGAAATCAAACATGAAAAAAGAGAGGAGACAAAAGACATTTATCGAACATCTCCTATTGCCAAGCATGTCACCTGCATTATTTGATCTAATTCTCACAACAACATTTTGTGGGAGGTACAACTATTATCTCAATTTTGCCAATAAAAAACCTGGGGTCACAGAATGTTTAAGTAACTTGCTCAAGCTTATACAGCTTTTAAACCACTCTGTGGTGGATCTGAGATATAAACCCAGACCTGCCTGACTTGAGAGCTGGGCTCTCAATCTCTACCCCAGTATGTTTCCAGGCCTGCTTACTGATAAGAATATTTTGCAGTGCTTGTTAAAAATATTAGTTCCTAGGACCCGAATCTATTAGACTTACTAACTGAAAATCCCTACGAGTAAGGTCCTGGATTCGGTATTTTTAACAGACTCCCAGATATGTTTTTCGAAGCAAGTTTAAGCAATACTGCCTGACACATATATTCCTGGGTAGACATCCCATAAAAATAATTATTGGTTAGAGCTTCAATACTTCATTTATCAAGGGAAGAAATTTAGATGCTTTGAACTACCGAATAATTCTCTTTGTGAAAATTCCTAGAAACAAGAGTGCTCATTAATTTGTGCTTGTAAGAGAAGTGTGAATTGCATTTAAATGGAAGAATATTGTGGTATATTTTATTCCTTCAGGAATAGATACAAGGTGAATACTATTTGTAAAAGAAAAAATTTACTGATTTGTTGAAAGTTTGTTTAAAAAAGAGCAATAGCTTGAATTCCAATTAATGTTTCATAGCATAAAAGTGTGGTTAATCTCTAAAAGGAAAAAATTAAGCTAATTGGATTTTTAAATCTGAAAAGGCCCCAGAGAAAGGCTTTTCTTGATTGAAAATTTTAAACTAATTTTGCACCATATGTTTTGGTCAAGGTTAGGTAAGGGTAAATAACTTCCCATGTAAGATTCATTAATGACTACTAGAGCAAAATCAGTTTAAACAAGCCCTGAACTTGGAAGAAATGCAAAAATATTTATCAGGTCCAGTGATATCTAACACTGTAAATACTAGGATGATCTGTTCAATATTTATGCTTAAATTCTATTTTAAGATAGGTCCCACAAATTTCTTAAGTTTTTCATGAATTTTAAGTTTGCTATCTTGGGATTAGTTTCATTAAGCTTTATAGAAGTCTTTAGAATTGCAAAATTTAATAAGTGCAAAAAAACTTTATCCTGGAAACATGGGTTTTATAAACATAAATAAAAATAATTAAAATAACCTGAAGTTTGATTAATTAATGTTCATTAGGTAGATTGGTTTAGTGCCACATTGCCTAAAAATTCGATATTTTGTAGTTTCAAAAACCTCAAAACACTTTATAAACATTATTTTGAAACTCCATATTCATAGTGAAAAGAATAATTACTTTTTAGGATTATTATTTTCTTTGAAAAATACACATATAAATCTATTAAAATCTGTATATTGGCTAAATTGCTACAAATAGTTTGTGGCCTCTTCCGTTGTGGAGCACAGCCTCCGGACGCACAGGCTCAGTGGCCATGGCTCACGGGCCTAGCCGTTCCGTGGCATGTGGGATCTTCCCGGACCGGGGCACGAACCTATGTCCCCTGCATCGGTAGGCAGACTCTCAACCACTGCGCCACCAGGGAAGCCCTACAAATAGTTTTTGACAAAACATATTTGTAACATACTGTAACTGCATAAGAGCCTGTAGCACAATATTAACTCTTAGTTACTTAGTGGTTGGAAAGGGGACAAACTGCTAGTTTAAATGGGTTTTGCAACTTATTTTCTGTGAATATGGAGATTAAATTTTGTCATTAAGGGGCTTTTCTCCTGTAGTGGAGAGAAAGGGACAAATTCAGGCAGTTCAGAATTTAGGGAAAGAACTTCAAATGCCAATGCATCAGACCGAGATTATTAACATTTCTGTTTAATTGACTTGAGAGGAAAGCTAGCAAGTGTTAAAATGTTCACCAAGAGAGGAGACTTCTCCTTTGAGGGGAGCATCCCCAACAACCTGGTAACAGGTAAATTCCCTACAATATCCTTACATTTTAAATTAACTTTGTTAAAGGCTTCTGTCTAGGGGGATTAAAGAGAAGGTGATGAGTCAATATTTGATGGCAAAGTAAACTACAGAAATCTGAAGCACATGGAGAATTGGAGGTAATAAAGGTTAAGTCTGGAGCAATAAGGTGGGACCAAGGATTTGCTAAGAGAGCCTAAGAAATTCAGAGAAAGTAACTAGGTTTATGCAAGCATGTGGGATAGGGATAGTTGATTTTTTTAAGGGTTGGGTTTTCAAAGATGAACTCTGTTTCAACCTGAGCAGTAGTCCAGAAGAGGGCTTGGGCTCCAAGTTTGTTTAGTAAATCACAACTCATTGCATAGGAAAACCAGAAACATGATAGCAAGTGGGCCTGTCCAGAAAGAGGAAAAATTATACGAACTGGAATTAAGAGAGCAAACGTCCAACGTAAACATTTTAAAAGTCTTTTTATGGTACGGCTTAGTCTCTCAGACTCTGGACCCCTTCACTAGCTTCCCCCGAGCATTTGGACACATGAGGTAGGAACAAGGCTTATACCCTGGCAGCTGGCTGATTCTTGTGAGGCTGATGTCCAGTGAAGCAGGGTTGGACAGTGCCTGACCCTGTACCTTCAGCTAGCTTCTACTGCTTTCATTTGTGGCTCATGGACATTTAGTCTGTTCTTTGTTAGTTCAGTCAGAACCTCGAGGTCTCTCCCCACCTATGACTCATTTGAGATCTAGCTGTATTCTATTTGTTCAGACCAGGATGTCCACCTTGAAGTCTATGTTGCTGGATATGTCATCATAGCTACAGAGCCCCTTCTGACAGTAACCCGCCACCACCACTACTCTCTCAGGAATTCTGAGACTCATTAGAGCTACTCAGAGCATCTGGGGAAGGGGGTGGCAAGAAAATGAAAGCTTTAGCATCCACCTTTTTCTACCTTTTTTATTTCTAATAACAATAAATACAAACAGAATATATATATTCTTTTCTGAGATACACTTTAATACATTAATAATTATTTTATATAATTGAAATGTTTTACTACATGTTAATATGGTTAACATGGACCTGCAAAAATGCTGATTTTATGTCTCACAGCATATGGCAAAAGCCCATATTCTACTAACAGGAAATGAAGTAAATCACTTAAGTATGCAATGTAAGTAGCTTTGAACAGTCTCCCCAAGTGGGAAAAAAGTCACTAGAGCTATTATGCTCTTGTAGGAGAAATGGGTGTTGCATGTTTACTAATGAAACTTTCAGTCATTGTCTTATCTATTATTGCATTTGGAAGGAAACACAGAATTAAATACTATAATTAAAATTCAGAGAATAATCTCAAGCACTAAAAAATTAAGGAAATAAATTATTTTAAAGTATAATTTCACTTTCAAGAACCAAATATACATATACTATACGACTATACAACCAACTATACATGTTCTCCAAATGAGGGCAATGTGCTGTGTAATGCAATTTCATTCTCAAATAAAAAATACTTCATTATTAACTTTTCCATATACTAACAAAAATTAATATACAACATATACTAACAAAAAGTTGTATAAATTACCTAGCCCAGACTTTGAACATGAGCAAGATATCAAACACTACAAAAAGAATTAACACATACATTAGTAGATAACTAAAGTACAATGTGAAGAATTCTTAAATGTAAAATCCTAATGTAAATTAATTTCTTTTGTACATGAAAATAAATTGCAAAATGTACATTTATATCGAATCCATTCAATAACAATATAACTATAATAAATTTTGCTTCATATATTGGCTTAATAGAATGTTAGTTTATTAAATGCCTTATTATATGCAAGCACTGTGCTAATTGCTAGGTCCAGAAATGATAAATATATGTCCCTATTCCTAAGAGTTTCCAATTAAGTAAGGAAGTCAGACATGTAAAGAAATATTTACACCACAATGTGATACTCAGAGAATGTACTCGGAGTTATTCCAGCAACCTTGTTACCCTTGGAACCAATAGCATAATTTGTTGAGCTAGTTAGATATGACTGAGAGTGTTGTCAAAGTTAATGAGATGAATAAAGCTAACTGACCTATAGAGTTATTTAATAATGGCATTGTTTTATGGAATTATCATGCTCTATCCAACTGAACAATCAGCACAGATGAATCTCCAAACTTAGATTGTTATCATAATGTTTTTTTCATTTGTGAGCAAATTGTTTTTATTCATTTGTGAGCAAATTGTCCCTTCATTAACTACGAAGGATGTGACTGCTTTGGTTTCTATTTTTTGTATACTTTTTAGGGTCTCTTTTAGAAACGCTTTTAAAATTCTGAAAACCATATCCAATGACAAATGATCAAAAGACACTAAAATTTGGCTTTAGAATTCCTCTCTCAGAAAGTATATGTTTGTGATTATGTTGACAGGGGGTAGAAGGAGAGAGATACAGCAAGGCTCTAGCCGATATTGGATTTATAAGAGCTAGAGAACTGGTTAAGGGAATGAGATGATTGCATTATCAAGAGATTCTGCAATGCTGGTTATGCTCAACACACCAAAAAAGCAATAGAGCTAGGATAGATTCTCTGAGGCAACTGTACAAGGTGAAGGCATGTAATCCTGGCCATTGTGGCAAGTTTTAAAGTGTTAAGCATTTGAACAAGAAGGAAAGTGAGGACTTGATTTTAGAGGAATGGAAGACATGCTGTTTCCAATACTTGGAGACAGCAACCTAGGACCAGGGATTGAAAGTTATTACAGGTAGGCAGAGTTGCTTTCAATGGTAGGAAGAACTTTCTAACAGAACTGTTCAAAAATGGAGGTAGTGAGCTCTTTACCCTGAAAGAACTGAATTAGATTTTGAAAAAAAAATCATCTGTCAAGGGTATTTTAGAATTTAGAGGGGCTTTCTATACAAGGTTGGAAACTGTATTAGATTCTAAGGTTATTTTCAAGTTTGAATATGAATCTATGATTTAGAAAAGTTATCTTTTGATTAGTGTGTAATATCATACTGTGATTAAATTCCCTATTTACAGATTAAATTTGATTAAGCATCATAGTGCCATCAAATATAATTTATAAACATATATAGATTTTTAAGATGTAAAGATATTCTTTCAAATCACATAATCTTTAATTAGAATCATTACATTTAGCTATATAGCTCCATTTGCAGTGAAATAAGAACAATTCAGGAGAAATTTAGGTACTGGTCTTTCAGCTTCTATTCACTATAAAACAAATGTGCACTTACAGTAGACAGAAGGAAAAATCCCTATTAGCAGCTCACTATAAATGTCAGCACCCTTTACAGACTTCTTCCTGAGTGACTAAAAAAAAAGAACAAGTTTCCTTCAACAAGAATGCTCCTAAAATGATGTAATTTTAAGATTCATGTCTTATTGAAATCTTGAGTATGCAGAATCATTGAAATCAAGTTACTCAGAATGCCTAAACGCTAAATAAACTGAAGGAGGAAGAAATTAGTCAAGAGTCAGAAAACTATTAAGATCAAAATGTGTAAATAGAATGTAGAAATCTTTGGTTGTATACTCCTGTGTAGGAATTTATTTGGGCTAATCATCTATCTGCCATATGCCACAGTCTTTGATAACTAGTCTTATTCTAAATATGGCTTTACAAAGTGGAGTAAAATTGTTTCTTATGTTGAACAGAAATCTCCTTCCTTATAAATTTCAGCTTTTGTTTTTAGGTTGCTCTCAAGAGCTGCCCATTGGAAGACATTTTTGAGTCTTAACACATTTAATTCTAGACATACGAGTTTCCAAACATTGGATCCAATTAAACTGAGAATGATGATCTAAAAGTAATATCATGTATTCAACAATATGTTTAATCATTACATTTATTGCTTCCAAATCTCAAAAGGTAAACAGATGTCTCCCTCTATACTTGACTCTGATTTTCAAATCATATGCCTTGAGCTAGGTACCCTGTACATGTATTCAATTGCTCTTCTTGGTATCTGGGAAAAATTGAATCATGTTACAGGATGTGGTTGCTCTCAAATAATATTCTAGCTTTCAAGGGTAACATATAATGAATACTGCTGTGATAAAGACCTCTTTCCCTCCCCACACCAGAGTTGAGTGTTATGGGAATGCAGTAAATTTTGATTAGGCAAATATTCTTCATACTGCTTAGTCTCACAGGCAATAGATGAACAAAAGGTGCTCCACATTGTAAATCAAGTTTGAAGATTGCTCTAAAAATGTTCATTAACTTTGATCTCGTATAAATGTTGAATTTAACCTTTTTTATATTAAATAGTGACACATACCTACTTTCAATTTTAGAAGACATTACAATATTGGAAATTTTTTGCATGCATAAGCCAAATGTAGTGGACCCAGACAAATGATAAAGGATTTAGAAATGTTAATTAGAATTTTTCCACAAGAATGAAAGCAATCTGGATAATGAGCATAATTATTTTGTATCTTACACTGCAGCACTGGCTGAAGGATGATAATGAAAGGGAAGCAGACTTTAAAGAAAAAAAAAAAAAAAGACTAAGGGAAGAAGTCATAAAGGGATATTATTTCCTAACCTTACAGACAGGAAAGACGGCTCCTTCTGGGTACTGAGAATAGACTTGAGAGAGCACTGAGATTTGCATGTCAGAAATCCAGAATGGAGGGTAAGGCCAGAATAATATATATGGTTCTTAGTGAAGCTGCAGTGATTGGCAAGATCGGAAAGATATCAATAATACCAGTTCAGTCACTGACAATGTGTGTATGTGATTCGGTTCCTTGAGGATTTTGAACACCCAGAACCATTTTCAACAACCATTTGATAGATCAAATGAAACTGTTACCTTTACCAGATGATGCAAAATTAGAGAGAACAAGATCAATTATTAACAGAGCCAAGCCCAGCACAGATTGCTATGGTGCCAAGGAAAAAGAACAGTAAGTAAAGGAAGAGTTTGGGGTTTTATGACTAGACAGACTACTTTTCTTGCAGTTATAACTGATGAAGAGCACTCAGGTACAGATGTAAAGCGATGGCAATAAGTGAAAGTGATTAACAAGTAACCTGCAGCAATTGTAGAAACTAAAGCAGAAAGCCTTGTGCGTTAGAAAGTGTATTAAATCAAATACAGAGGGAGTCACCTAGGCCTTGATAACAAGCATATTTCTAGTAACATCAGAAATCAATGGCCAATGACAAGAATGGTAGAAATCAAGATAAAATTAATGAAACAAGATCAGGAATGGATTCTATTTTGCTTTAGTTCTCCCTTTCTGGAAATATTTGTTTATATGTGCTTAAGTTAACAATTTAGTCCCCACTGTGTTATGGTCTTTCTCAAATAACTTGTTTCCAGAATGCCACGTAACACGTAAAAGAAAGCCTCCATTGAATTTTCTTTTTTTCTTACACACACAATACACACACAGAGGAAAGGGCAGAGCCAACTAAGGTAGGAAACCACCAATTCTACAGAATACTTTTTATGCAACTGTCATCTGATTACAGACAATCCCTGATTTTGGACTTGCACGATAATTCAGTCTAATATTCTGTTCTATTTTAAAAAATATATTTGAAACTTATGATTGCAAAAATTTATATAGTAAAATAAAAGGACCTTCATTTAAGTATATTTCCACTTCTAAAGAATATGTACAACAGATTAACATTTACTACAGTGTGTGGGAATCTACATTTGATTCCACAGAAATACAACCTGCACATTACCTGAGATATAAGTCAGGTATCTTAAAACCTAAAATACCTATATCTGTAAAACTGATAAAGAAACATATCCTCTTACAAGGCAGAATCATCTTAGCTGAAAACAAGGATGAGTAACACTCTTTCATTGTTTGGGTTAAAGATGATTAAACATCTAACAAGACGCAAGTTTCAAATACTACTATCAATACCAAAAGCCTAGTCATATTTTTAAATTTAGAAAATAATTCACTGTGAATAATTTACTGAAGTAGTAAACATACACAGCACTTTACAGCTGGTATATATCATCACAGAAAACTGATATGGTACTAATTTAAACGCTGAAATTTCTTATTGTAACTCAAATTTGTACATGTAAAAGTTTAAGAAATGCCAACAATAGTGGTCCACTTATCTAGAGGTCAGATTTTCTACATCCTCACTTACATTGGAAACTGGCAATGATACAGAAAAAGTATTTTAGGACTACGATCCCAGAAACCAAGAACTTCACTAAATGGGTTACATGTCAAGATAAACTCAGGTCAGGTATAACTTAGAACTGATTATTTAAATCAAAAATGTTAATTTACTGAGCTTGAGCCAGAAAATAAGGTATAATACTGCTAAAAACTGAAACCAACTAACACTGAAAACTAATAGAATCAGCAAATTTTAAGACATTTCAGTAACTGCCAATGGCATTAGGGCAATACAGCACAGTACATTATGCTCTTAACGAAGAGTCGAATCATGAAAAGAGTTAAACCATGTTTAGTGTACAGTTTAGAAGGCTGGGGAAATACACTGCATTTCAGAAAATGTTCTGACTAAAAAATGGTGAAAGAAAAGAAAGGGCTTAAAAGCAGCTAACCAGTGATCAGAAAAAATAGGAATTCGACAACTCTTATACCTGTAGTAACAAGATAGGATTCTCGACTCTAATTTATTTTTCACTTCATATAATACAGTGTAAATAAATAATTTTTACCTAGAGAGATTTCTCCCATCTTAACTGTACAATTCTGTGAAGTTTGATTTGTTTTTAACTAGTGTTTCATGGATAAAGTACTTTAAAAATCAAAACATCAAAGCCTGAATTTTATTTACATATGAAAATAGTAATATTCTAGACTCTCCAAGATTAAATTAAATACAATATAATTTTTGGTAAAATTTATTTTGTATTTTAAGTTTCTGGGAACTGCTAATTCATATATGGTATACATTCATAGTAATTCTCTCATAGAAGGTGCATTTTATGTTATTAAGCTGTAAAGACGGTTTTACCAATAATTAAGGTTAATAAATTTACTGCAGGTTTCTAAAACTGCAATAGTTTTAGAATATCTAATCACACACTACTTTTAGAAATGATTAGAAAACCATGGGTCCCTGTATTTATTAAACTGAATCACCTGGCAGTAAAATTCAGTTAAGGCTCTTGGCATTGGTGAAACTTCTTCCCACTCAGACCTGCTGCTGTGGTAGACCTGCACTTCATCTGTGATTTCATCTGGTGCATAATCACCACCTAATATATAAATTTTATCTTCAATTCCAACTGCACCTGCGTTGAAGCCTGCACATTCAAAAGACCCTTCACCCTTCCAAACACAAGTATCTGGACAAAAACTATAAACCTTATAAGTGGAAAGGTCACATATATACAGTGTGCAGTTTACTGGGACAGCTTTAATTAGTGTTGCATGAAAAAACTGCCCAAACTCTGCTACTAGTTCAGACCACTGATCAGTTGTAGCATTGTATTTAAAAAAGCAATCAAGTGATGGGTTAAAAGCATCTGTAATCTCTACCTCTGATCCAAGAACATAAATTACATTTTGGCATGCACTTGCTTCAGGATAGTATATGCCCCTGGGTAATGGGCTAACAGATATCCATTCTTTGGAAAGAGGGTTGTAAGATTCAACATCTAAGAGACTTCTAATGTCCTGGGATCCTCTAGTCTTTCCACCTATGACAAATAATCTGTTGAGAGCCATAACTGATGTATGCATGGTTCTTGGTGTTTTCATAGCTGATACCAGGAAAAAATCATTTTTGACCGGACAGTAGCACCAGGTTTGATCAGTGGCATCATGATATGACTCTGCAATATGAAGCCGAACTGTTCTACAACACGGCCCTTTGCAACCGCCTGTCAAGAATATTTTCTCCCCATAACTAGACAGACTAGATCCTGGCAAATCAATCAGGTGTGATTGTGGCAGTATCTTCCATGAATCACTTTTAATATTATAGCAAAATGTATATTGATCTTCTCCATTTTCCTCAGTTTTGTGAACAAATATGTATTTTTCAGTTGTGGATGGTCGAGCATCAGGGAAAAGTCCACCAGAACCTTGCACACACTTAATTGCATCTATGATTATGTCAAAACAGTTTGTGCTTTTGAGTAAACACTCTTCATTGAGTAAACAATCTTGAAGTGTCTCCTCAGATAACTGATATAATCTTACTTTTTTAATCAAATAAGGCAGATGCTTTTGCCTTGATTCTAAGTTATGTTTAGTCCAACTAAGGACAACTTTCAGTACAGTTTCTTCTTCAGGAACATTTAATTCATCTGATTCCAGACATTTTTGCAGTACTCCAAAATTCATCTCTAAGAAATCACTGGATTTAAATAATAAAGAAAAGTGATGTTGTACAAAGTATAAAGCATGATCAAACAAACGGGCAGAACCATAGCTATCTGATATAGATAATAACTGTAAACAATTCACAAGATTAATACTTTTTATTAAAAAGTCACTGCAAGCTTTGGACAAGAAGGAAACTTGAAGAAATGATGACAACTGGAAGAACATTTCCACATTATCATCTGTTATCTTTGTTTTTCCAGTATAGGCATAATCAAGAAATGCTTTTACTGCTTTGGAGGACAAATTAGTAATGGTAACACTTCCACCATCTCTTTCTTTCATGTTTACTTCAAACATAGCCCTGCAAAAATGAAGAACACAGGAGAACAAATAAACAGGAATATTTTATTCCACGATAATTTTCAATATTACCTTAAAGAGGTTTCCTTTACTCTTAGGTTGATGTAAAATACACTTACAAAATATATTTTTAAAGCATCCTAATAAATTAATTTAATATCTATAATAGTTAGAGACCATATGATTTATCTGTAAAATATACGTATTACATAACTCCCATATTGCAAAATATACACATTATAGCTGACCCACAGCAATGGATCCAAAGGCTACAAAAAGATTCAAATTTTGCATCTGATTCGATGTTCTTATATATTATTCATAAAATTAGGGTAAAATCTCTCTAATGGCTGAATTTATTTACTTATGGGTTAATTTAGTATCAACTCTGCAGGTGATAACTAAAATTACTTAAAATATATAAAAGCTTCTGGGTTTAGGATTTAGAAGTCTTTTTCAAAATAATTTTCAATTTGGCAGCAGTGAAATATGTAAAAGATGGAATACAGTGAGATATCAGATGTTTCCAATGACTCTGTCTGTGTGGGGAAATCCACCAAATAAGATAAACTTGAATACATGTCTAAAAACACATTTCATACAGCACTTTAGGAAAAAGGGAATATGATTTTATGAAACTAAACAACAGTGTACCACACCAAACTAAAAAGGCTAAAAATAAGTTTTTTGTAGAAATAGCCACTGAGAGATGGAGACGGGTCTCCAGATCTGAATAATTAGACCAGCTTGAAAGTTCTTCATAATAAGTTCTAATTTATCCCCATCTGGTAAAGCTGATAGACTCTAAGGAAATAGGAAATTTTTTGGCTCAGTTTAAGCAAAAATATAAATTATTCAGAAATATTTAGGCAGGAGACTAAGATATATTTTACATTTGGCTTTGGTAAGATCAATATTGCTGTCCATCCTTATATTAATTTCATATCCAGAGTTATTCATTTTTACACTTTAAACAAACCCATTATGATGGTTTTCAGTAGAACTGCAAATAAAGATAAAGAGGAAAGAGCTACAACAAAGAACTAAAGACTGCCAGTTGAACATTCATTAAGACTAAAGATCATCTGATTTTGGTCCTGGTTTAATACTGGTTTGTATTTGTTCCAGTACTGTCCAGGACACCTTTGTGAGTAGTGCTCAGGCGCCCAAGTACTCTGGGGGAAAACCAAACTTCATTATTAAAGTCTACTATAGAGAGTAGCTAAAGTTACTACAGCACAAGTGTCCAACTGAAAAATATGAGGAGCCTTCCAAATACAGAATACTCCTTAGGAAAAGGATGCTAACGCCCCTTTCTACTAGGAGTATTCAATACTTTTTAACACAATAACGAATAAATAGAGTTACAAAAATTTATACATGTTACACATTATGCAGGATATTTCAATAATGTATATCAACTTAGAAACATTAACCTGTGGTTATAATTAGATTATTAAGATATCTATAGTCAGTTTAGGGTAATAATAAGAGCATGGCCTCTAGAACAGGACTGCCTGGGTGGGTATCTAGCCTATACCACTTATTAACTGTGTGACCTTGGGGAGGTTAACAACTTGATTGTGCTTCAAATTCTTCATCTGAAAATGGGGATACTAGTAGTACCTATTTCACTGAGCTGTGAGAGAAATAACTAAGTTAATTGATGCAAACTATTATTAATATCATTTTAAGAAAAAAAGTTTTCTAAAATTGTATGTATTTCTAATTTACCACCAACTTCCACATTTTCTTTGAGAAAACACAAGTAATATATTTCTATATTTCATCCTACTCATCTTTAAAGTATCCAGTTAACTTCTATCTCAAATTTACCATGTTATCATAAAGTGTTTACACAATACGTGTGATTCCTTTTGAATCTTGTCTCCAGTGACTTTACACTCAATCATAATTTTAATTTTCCAAAAATATTTTAAAGGGCATTTACCATGCACTATGTAATTTTCTATTTTAATTTTATATACCCCAATATTTCTGTGAGTTTATATCTCAATACTCCAGTGAGTTTGATCATAACACAAAATTATGAATTAGTGGCCTTATCATACAAGAGTGTAAATAATGTAGACTTTCTATCTACATTTGTACATATTTTTATGTGAACTATATACTCATTTAGTAAAATACTATATATAATAAAGGATCTAGGTCATTATAAAACTGTCATTTGTTTTACTTCAAAACAGATGCGAATTTTGAAAAACATGTTGTTTTAACAATCATTTTTAAAAATTGAAAGTAGATCCCTAAAAAGCTAGGAGTAGGCTGAACAAAGTACTATGGACAAATATATGTGCAAATACATTTAATTAATAAATAACTTCAACATAAAGAGTAGAGGACTGCCAGTTCAAATGCTTATACGAATTTCTTACTTTGTTAACATGAAAACATTATGGAGAAATAAGACTGTGTGTTCATACCAAATTATTTCCATTTTTTGGCTAGGTTTGGAAATAATAATAATTGCAGCTAACATTAATTGAATGTAGTGGGCACTGACATAATCATTAATATACATTATTTTGGGCTTCCCTGGTGGCGCAGTGGTTGAGAGTCCGCCTGCCGATGCAGGGGACACGGGTTCGTGCCCCGCTCCAGGAGGATCCCACATGCCGCGGAGCGGTTAGGCCCGCGGGCCGTGGCCACTGGGCCTGCGCATCCGGAGCCTGTGCTCCGCAGCGGGAGAGGTCACAACAATGAGAAGCCCGCATACCGCAAAAAATATATATATACACAATATTTCATTCAACACTCATTATGAGTTAGGTCCTATTTTTATTATCTTAAATTTTTACAAATAAGGAAACTGAAGCCTGAAGAGGTTGTGTAACTTACCTAAGGTCACAAGCCTAGTAAGTGGTGGAGCTGGGATTTAGATTTAGGGCATGTGCATTAAGAGGCCAAGTACTTAACCATTATACTGTACAGCTTCCTCTGATGAAGAGGTGATATGAAAGATAAGGGAGCAAGAAAGTTACTTGGAAGAAAAAGTGGATTAGAAGAGAGGTGGGAAGAAACTAGCGGAACCTGAGAGTGGGAGAACATAAGAACAGTTAGGGCCCCAGTAGAGTCTGAAGAAGAATAACTTAGGATACATGAGAGATGAAATGAAAAGAATACATGAAGACATATAGTCTAGTTAGGAAACAGGCTAGTAAAAGTTGTAGCCCCCCTTGTCCCCAGTAAACTGTGATGCAGCAGTGAGCCACTGCTCCCAAATTCAAAGCAGGAAACCCTACAGAAACAGGTGTTTTGTTAAGAGATTTAACCCCTGCTTACTTAGAATAAAAATTGTTTCTAAAACTGAACATAATGCAAAATACTGCAATTAGGATTTGAGTTTATTGCAGTATGACTAGGAGGGCTGAAGGTCAAGATGTCAGCAAGAGAGGTTTGTCTGTCTGATGAATAGGCCTCACAGGTATTACCTTGATACAGTTACCACAGTACTAAGGTCATGACCCTTAATCACTGTTAAGAATCAGAAACCCACTGTCATCACAGTGGATTCTTACAGTGTCATGACTAGGATATTCCTTGTAGGACGATCTACATGGGGAACCAAATTATATTCAGAATTAGAATCAGAAAAAGTTGGGTGCTCTCCAGAAATGGTTCTGGAAGTACTTTTCCCTACTGTAGGACTATCTTGGCTAAAGTGAAGAGAAATTCTCTGCATTAGAGTCCCTCTCTCCTGGACAATCCATGGGATATAATACATGACTGAAATGTATTTTCTTCTCAGACTCCTCATTTTCTTTGAACTTGGCTTCCATTTTTGCTCAATCTGTCCTTTCCTCTTTTCCCAAATTATACAGTGCAGGGATCCCCCAAACAAAACTGACCCCAGATCAAAACAATATTTTTCCAGAACAATTCAAGGGACTAATGTTCCACAGAACTTCCCAATCCTAGCCTGGGAAGACTTGAACTTTAAAAAAGGTACTCTTATATTTTCATATTCAAAAATCATTAGTTAATCTAGGTTCTAATTATTTTTTTTTAAGTATTAAAGATTACTGTTTCATGTTCTGTGGGGGGAAATTGAGTACAGCCGTAAAAAATAACTTAATTAGTGGTATCATAAAATCTGAGGGATAAACAGACAAGGTAAAGTACCTGAAAAAGTCACTGCATGCTGCTAA
Source organism: Globicephala melas (assembly GCF_963455315.2). Classification (NCBI taxonomy): domain Eukaryota; kingdom Metazoa; phylum Chordata; class Mammalia; order Artiodactyla; family Delphinidae; genus Globicephala; species Globicephala melas. The sequence continues at coordinate 82,066,857 of NC_083321.1, forward strand.
CACACAACGATGACATGGGATTATTTCATCTTTCACGATTATTTTGAAATCATAAAAGACATTTTGTTCTCGAAAATTCTGTAGTATACTTAAGATTTTCTGTCCATGATCTTCTGACACGAGGAAGTTGTTTTTCTTCTCAGATGGAATTCCATTACATGAGCCTTGTTGATTGAAATCATATGAATTATCCATCGCCACTTCCATCTGTTCTTAGAACTGGAATGAAAAAAACAAATCACTGATGTAACAGAGTCCTAATGAAATTTTCAGATCCAAAATTTGCCCTCTTAGTGTCAATCACAAAAAAATGCTCACTAAGAACAATCATAATAGTAAATTGTGTCCTAAACACTTGTTTTCCTGACATTTAGCAATAAATTCCTTTTAAATTTTTATAAATATTGAGCTCACTGGAATAAAAAGTACATTATTAAGGGATAAAGTTCAAGGCTATATAACTGTGTTAAATAGCACAATTTATAAGTTGTATAAATAACTTATATAGGATCTGAGTATATGACTAGTCTGTTATATGTAAGAGGTATTGCTTATATAGCAGGTATCATTTGAATATTTACCCAACACATCCCTCTCCCTCCCATCCATTTTCTTCTGGTAGCAAAGTAGAGATTAAAATGTTAATATTGAAGCATAGGTATTTGTCTTCTGGGATTAGACTTTTAAAAGACAATTGATCGGGGCTTCCCTGGTGGCGCAGTGGTTGACAGTCTGCCTGCAAATGCAGGGGACGCGGGCTCATGTCCCGGTCTGGGAAGATCCCACATGCCGTGGAGCGGCTAGGGCCGTGAGCCATGGCCGCTGAGCCTGCGCGTCCGGAGCCTGTGCTCTGCAACGGGAGAGGCCACAACAGTGAGAAGCCCGCATACCGCAAAAAAAAAAAAAAAAAAAAAAAGACAACTGATTGAAAAAGATCAGGGTATTAGATTGTATTAACTGGTTATGGCCTTTACTAAGGAAGTAAAAGGCAAACATTGGTCCAACTTGGCCTATCTGAAAGCAGGAAAGCCTTTTAAATATGAGGTCAAAAAGCCAAGATACTTGAAGGCCAGATAACTGTGACTTTCCCAAACTGCTAATTTAGTTCTAAGCATAAAAGTTTATACCACAAAAAGCAAGAAAGTAGAAAACAGAAAGAAAAGAAGATTGGGATCTAGGGGAGCCAGAAAAATAGGAAGCCTTGATTCCTTAGCATACTTCTGTTCTGGTTATTTATTGCCTTGCAAATCACCCCAAAACTGAGTGGCTTAAGACAACAATTTATTATCTCTCATGGTTCTGCAGGTTTAGATGGAACTTCTTGCTTGTGAGTTTTCATTGAGTCAGGTGGCAGCTCTGGCTGAAGTCACCTGAAGGCCTGATTGGGTTAGAGGTCCAATACAGTTTCTTCATTCACATTTCCTTCAAATGGGATGGATGGCTAGAACAGATAGGGCTTTCTCTCCCTCTCTTGATATACTCTCTCCATGTGACTAGCTTAATACTTCCTCATAGCATGGCAGTCTCAGGGTAGTTGGACTTTTTACATGGTGGCTGTGTTCTCCCAGAGGAGGTGTTTCAAGCCCAGGTGGAAGCCAGATACTGGAGAAGTAGTCTGAATGGTCCTGCAGCATCAGTCAAAGCTTCATTCTAGGACTGAGACAATCTACCACTGTGTTGTCCAAAATAGTAACTGCGAATGAGATATCATCTCACACCAGTCAGAATGGCCATCATCAAAAAATCTAGAAACAATAAATGCTGGAGAGGGTGTGGAGAAAAGGGAACCCTCTTACACTGTTGGTGGGAATGTAAATTGATACAGTCACTGTGGAGAACAGTATGGAGGTTCCTTAAAAAACTACAAATAGAACTACCATATGACCCAGCAATCCCACTACTGGGCATATACCCTGAGAAAAACATAATTCAAAAAGAGTCATGTACCAAAATGTTCATTGCAGCTCTTTTTACAATAGCCCAGAGATGGAAACAACCTAAGTGTCCATCATCGGATGAATGGATAAAGAAGATGTGGCACATATATACAATAGAATATTACTCAGCCATAAAAAGAAACGAAATTGAGCTATTTGTAATGAGGTGGATAGACCTAGAGTCTGTCATACAGAGTGAAGTAAGTCAGAAAGAGAGAGAAAAATACCGTATGCTAACACATATATATGGAATTTAAGGAAAAAAATGTCATGAAAAACCTAGGAGTGAAACAGGAATAAAGACACAGACTTACTAGAGAATGGACTTGAGGCTATGGAGAGGGGGAAGGGTAAATGGTGACAAAGCGAGAGAGAGGCATGGACATATATACACTACCAAACGTTAAGGTAGATAGCTAGTGGGAAGCAGCCGCATAGCACAGGGATATTGGCTCGGTGCTTTGTGACAGCCTGGAGGGGTGGGATAGGGAGGGTGGGAGGGAGGGAGACGCAAGCGGGAAGAGATATGGGAACATATATAAAAAAACAAAACAAAACAAAACAAAAAAACAAAATAGTAACTGTGAGCCATGTATACCTATTTACATTTAAATTACTTAAAATTAAATAAAAATTAGAAATTTAGTTCCTTGGTTGGTCTAGCCATATTTTAAGCGGTCAGTAGCCATATGTAATATGATGGTTACTTTTATGTGTCAACTTGCTGGGCCACAGGGTACCCAGACACTTGGCTAAACATTATTTCTAGGTGTGTCTGTGATGGTTTTTTTGGATGAGCTTAACATTTGAATCAGTAGACTGAGGAAAGCAGATTGTTTTCCTTAATGTGAGTGGGACTCATTGAATCCACTGAAGGCCTGAATAGAACAAAAGGCCCAGTAAGATAGAATTCTTTCTCTCTGCCACTGTCTTTGAGATGGAATATCAGACTTCTGCCTTTGGACTAAAATTTGGATTGCAACTTTATTATTGGCTTTCCTGGACCAGTTTTCCGACTGCGGATCTTAGGACTGCTTAGCTTCCATAATAACATAAGCCAACTCCACACAGTAAATCAATCTCCCTATCTATCTATCTATCTATCTATCTATCTATCTATCTATCTATCTATCTCTCCTTCCAATTGGCTCTGTTTCTCTGGAGAATGCTAATACATGTGGCTAATGGCTATTATATTGTATACCACAAACATAGAATATTTTCATTATCACAGAAAGTTACTGACTAGCTGATGTACTATATGAAGAATAATGTGCCTGTATAAGAGTGTGTGCATGCACACGCAGGGGCCATTAATAGGATGTAATTCACAGTAGTATTGGAAAAATAAGTTACCTGCAGTAATTTTGTGAGCAGTGTTCTGAGTAACTGTAAGTAAACAGACATATTAAGAATGAGAGTGGGTGTCGTGGAGGGAAAAAAGGTAATGAGAGGCTTGGGAGCATTTGTGAAGAAAAGTAAGGCAGAAAACAGTTGTATTAGAGTTCTTTAGAGAAACAGAACCAATGAACCAGTACGCTATATATTTGGCTATAAGCCTATTTGTTATATATATAACTACTGGTATATGTGTGATGTGTGTGTGGTGTGTGTGTATGTATGTATATGTGTGCATATATAAATATATTATATATGTATATACATATAAATAATTGGCTCACAAAATTATGGAGGTCCCAAGATACGTGGCTGGCAAGTCAAAGACTCAGAACAACCAACGATGTAGTTTCAGTCTGAATCCAAAGGCCTGAGAACCAGGACAGCTGATGGTATAAGTTCTAGTCTGAAAGCTGGCAGGCTGGAGACCTAGGAAGAGATGATTTTTCAGTTCCAGTCCAAAGGCAGGAAATGATAATGTTCCAGCTCCAGCAGTCAGGTAGGTGAAGTTTCTTCTTACTCAGCCTTTTTGTTCTCTTCAGGTCTTCAATTGATTGGATAAGACCCACCCACATTAGAGTGGGCAATAATTTACTCAGTCTATCTACTCAAATGTTAATCTCATCCAGAAACAGCCTCACAGACACACCCAGAAAAATGTTTGACCAAATGTCTGGGCACCCTGTGGCCTAGTCATCACAACAGTGCAAATCTTACGTAAGAATGTTAATAACATCTGATCTAGGATGAAAAGAATATTCTAAGTTAGAGTGGGGTACAAAGATAATCATCACAACAGTGCAAATCTTTACTTAAGAATGTTGAGGGAATTCCCTGGTGCTCCAGTGGTTAGGACTCTGTACTTTCACTGCTGGGGCCTGGGTTTGATTCCTGGTAGGGGAACTAAGATCCTGCAAGATGTGTGGCACGGCCAAACAAAACAACAACAACAACAACAAAAGAATGTTGATAACATCTGACCTAGGATGAAAAGGAATATCCCAGTAATTCCTCACCTCACAAGGCATACTTCTTAAGTCACCTGTAAAACTGTTTATAAAATTACATGTTTTTCCTCCTTTTCTAATAACTATAAAATCATATATCTTCCCAGGGGTATGATGTAATATGAAACAGAAGAAGGAGTAGGGCTTTAGAAGAGGATAAGACTTGAGTTCCAATGCTGGCTCAGCAATATACTTGTGATACATTTGAGGCAAGTAACTTCTGATCTTTGATTCTCATTTTCTTCATTTGTAAAATAAGGATAAACTTTACCTATCTAGTTGTGTTATTGAGAAGATTAAAAATAATAAATAGTTTAGCATTTACTATGTGCTAAATAAATGAAAGTTAGTACTTATTTTCTATTAGAAAGTTAACATAAAAGCCAAAGAAATCATTTAAATGACATTAATCAAAATGTTTACATTTAAAAGGTGGTAGGGGGAGGGACAGCAGAAACAGTTCTCTAATAATTCCTAGGGCTTAAGAGGAAAGCTGAACATAAGAGCTATCATTGCAAAGTAGTTTTATATGGAGTATCAGGATCAATAAAAAGAAGAGACAACTGGTGGAGACTTGAGCCAGCCTCCTCTTTCTGACTCCATAATGATAGAAAGGAATACTTAAAGGGACTAGCCAGGGAGTATTTATACTACACAAGGGGTAGTATAACAGAGCAGGTAACCAGCGTGATATACACTAGATAGACATGAGTTAGTGCTGTGAAAAGGATCAAAGCATCTTCTCAACAACACAATGAGGCCAGGGTGTTACTCCTGGTCTATTTCTCAAGTCTAGCAATGGGCTACAGCATCAATAATCTGTAACAGCAATATAGGGTCTCTCCATGGCCTGCCTCAAAGAATCACAGAATTGGTTGAAAGACTCAGTCCTTATCACCTACACACCCATTGGAACTGCTCCGAATTCTCATCCATTTAAAGATACGTATTTAAATCCTTCTTTATTAGAGGAAGTTAGATACTGAAGATGGAAAAATAAATTTATCTCCTATAAGCTTAGATTCGTCTGGGTTTTTAAAAGTTCCCTCAAAGTTTAGGATTACAGGTGTTGACAAGGATTTTTGATCCACAGGGGACAATCTACAGCAGAAATTACTACCCTGACTTCTAAGCCGTCTAATCAGGGAGAGATGAAGGAAACGATTTGGGTAGATACTGAATACTTGTTTCATAATACTTTCATTCTGTATGTGATTGATTACGTATGTGTGTGTATACATAAAATTTTTTTCTACAACTTAATTTTAAAATACATTCTTATTGGACATTTAAGGGTACCTCTACTTTCCAATTCTTTAATGTGGTCATAATTACCACTGGAAACTACCAAAATTTAAGTAATATCATGTTGGTTTTCCCCCGCCATAATTCTATTATTTTTCTATTTCTCATCTAGATGAACGGCCACTACACTTCCCAAGCTGGACACTTGGAAGCCGTCTTTCACCAACCATATACATCCATTTTAAAACCACTTCTCTTCATCCCTACTGCTATTCTTTTAGTTTAAGCTCTCATCATTCTCACTTGAATTGCCCCAACAGCCTTAACACTGATCTTTCTTATTCTATAAACTTTTATTTAAAATCTTCTGGGTTTCAAACCTGTGCATACATTTGGGAATATAAAGATAAATGAGGCACAGAATCCCTGCTCTTACAGGTTTATAGGCTAGTGGGGAAAGAAATAAGTAAACTGTATAAGGGTCATAATAGAGATATGAGCAGTGTTATGGAAGCATAGAGGAAGGACAACATTCAGACTTGCTTTCAGGGGTGGAAAGGACAAAACAGAGAGGGGAGGAGGAGGATTGAGGAAGCCATCCTGATGAGTACAGTACTTGAGCTGTTAAAAAAGAAAAAAGAAAAAAAAGGAAAATGGTTACCAAAGGTGAGAAAGACATTTCCAAGAGAAAAAATTAATTTATAAATGCAAAGGCATGGATAAGAGTTATTACGGCCCCTTTGGAGAAATACAAAGTTGAGGACAGGGGATAGGGTAAAAAAAGCTTAAGTAGTAAATAGGGAATGGCTCATGCAAAGTCTTACATACCATGCAAGGGGGCTTGGGTTTCATTCTATTGGTAATGAGGAATATTTAGAAAACTTTTAAGGAGTGGCATTATACCACTGGATTTACAGTTTAGAAATATCATTCTGCTAAGAATATAGCAGTGAGTAACAAAGATGTGGCTCCTATCCTCATGGAGCTTACTATCTAATGGGACAGATATGCATGTTCACTGGCACTGGTAATGAGAATATCAACTTTAAAAAATCCAAACACTTTTTCTTAATGAAAAACAAATTTAATTTTGTTAAGCCACTGAGATGTAGCTATTACAACAAATAGGATTATCTTAATTGATGAATATTAATTTTAATCCCAGCAACTCAATAAACACATTTATTAATCTAAATATTTATCTGTTGATTCTCTCGTGTTTTCTGCATAAAAATTACATATTTGTAAATACTAAGGTTGCTTTTCTTTCCTATTTTTTACCAATTTTATTTCTTTTTTTGTACTACAGTAGTAGCTAAGACCTCCTGTACAACGTTGAATAAAAGCAACATGGTTTGCAATACGTTTAAATATCACTGTATGTGTATATATAATTTATACCTAATTATTTATACCAAGTTATAATACATACATAAATAATTTGGACCTTGGATTAAGTCAGTTACTGAGGCTCATAGTTCACAGATAAGAAGTGAAACCAACGATAAATGTACATTGTAATTTTTATTTCTATAACTAGTAATGTAAGTAAAATGGCTTTATTTGAAATTTTCAAGTATCAACTAATACATCAGCATTACACACAGGTATTCACTTTTGTAAAGTGGTTAAAAGTTAAAGCCCTCCATGTTTACTCTATGTAGAATGGTCAAGCAGAGAAGCTGAAATGTCCTATTTTGTCAATTTGGCTTGAGTGAATTTCTACATGGAGACTTTACTTAATCAACGATTATAAGCACAATCAAAGAGAAAGGGCGTGTTAGTTTCTGCTTTATAACAAAGTGAATCAGTTGGAACAGTTCTCAGACCTTTCTGAGATGCTCTTCCCAGGTTATAATCCTCAAATTTGGCTCAAATAAAATTTTGCATTTCTTTCTTAAAAAAAAAAAAAAAGAGAAAGGGCACTGGAAAATATATGAAAGGGGAAGAGGGATATGATCCACAAGATAACTAAAGCCATTGAAATTAATAAAAATCAATCAAGGAAAGTAAGTAGAATTAGCAGAGAAGAGGGCCAAGGATGGAACACCAAGGATAACTAATCTTAAGGGATAGACAATTTAAGTTGAAGAATTATTTATGCAGCATCTGCTACATACCAGGTGATGGTCTACACAAACTGAAAATATAATGGAAAATACAATCTGTAGTAGATACAGGTGAAAAAGTTCTACAGCTGAGAAAAAACTCACAAAGAACAGGAAGAGAAATGCAAGAAAATTAGGAAAGATGGTGGAAGCCAAAGGAAGAGAATTTCAAGAATGAAGCAGTTCCCATATTATCAAAAGCTGAGAGAGATTAGGTAAGGTAAGGACTGAAGTCACCGATGATTTGAGGGTGGGGTGGGGAGAGGCCAGATTACAGTGGTTTTAAGAGGGAATAATGAACAAATTTGTATAAATTTTTCTTTTAAGTTCAGTGAGGTTGGGACTAGAGGTGCAATTCTAAGAAATATTGTTTTGCTTTAGATGGGAGAAATTTGAGCATGTTAATACACTGACAAAAAAGGGGAGATATGGAGGGAAATTTTTGATAATGATTACAACAATCTAAATTAAGCACTTACATCCCTATCAAAGCGAATCATTTTGGACCTTTAAAGCAACAAATCAGAGAACAATACTATATGGCAAAACTTTCATTTCTGTTAACAGGTAAACACTGATAAGCAAATGAATGGTTAGAGACTCAATTTTCATAGTTTATCTGTGATATAACAAACCTGAAAATATTAGAATTTATAAGTAATTTATAAAGCTATTTCATTCAATGCTCATAATCCTTTAAGATTAGTATTAATAATGACTTTTTCAAAATGGGAAATTGAGGCTGAGATTAAACAATAAGGTGTAAGACACAAAACTAACAGAAACATGCTTGTTTCACTCAAAGTCCATGCTCTTTTCAATACTATTCTGACCCTGGATTTTAATATCAAATGAAAGCTCAGAAAGTAATTTTAGTGCTCAAAAGATCCAACCATAAATGTACTGGTCAAAACTTACCATGACAATTTAAGATCATTCTGAATAAGAAAGACATATATGACAAAAATAAGAGCTAACATTTATAGAGCCAGTACCATGTGTTAGGTACTGGGCCATGGGTCTCACACAGCATTTAATTTAATTCTTATAAATATTACTCCTATAAAAAATGAGACCTCTGCTTTAGTAAAGTAGAGTAGACATACTTTTCCCTGTATCTCCTGCTAAGCACAACTAAAAACCCTGGACATATATAAAAATATATCTCACAAACATACAGAGCCTGTGAGAAGTGGAGAGAAACAGGCAGGCTGGCTAGTGAACTTCAGACCCAAGGAACAAGACAGTGATGAGTTCCTTGGGTTTTATTTTTGCCTAATATATCATAGATAGTGAAGAAGCTGACAACACTGAACACCAATGGGCACACACATAAAGAGATCCAAGAAAAACATGATCTCTTTAGGCAAAGGACCAGGAAAAAGAGCAACCTAGCAAGACAAAAGTTTTGACAAACACCACAAAAAAACTGGGGCTCTATACCACCAATGTCAGCAAAAGTGGAATGGAGAGCCAAGAATTCCACCCTTGCCAGACTGTAATGAGGTGCCTCAGCTCTCCTCCTCCCATTCCCCCAAAGGAATGCTGTTGGTGAAGGCTGAGTGGGGAGTCAGGACATTAATCATTTCTGGGTGGTAACAAGTGGCCACCAACAACCCCCCCAATCAGTGGCAATCATGTGGCATGTGGGGAGCCTGACCTTCTACCCCCACCTGGCAGTAACATGGCATTCCACCCCCTCCTGGCTGGAGTAGAGTCAGAGGCCAAGTAAAGAATCAGGACTTCCACTACCGATTAGCAGCAACAAGGCCATCCCCAATGATGTCACTGGAGACCACGTGAGGAGCAATAACAAGGTGCCTCTTGTTATCAGCGGATAATATGAGGCTGAGATTGGTATCAGAGGATGCAGAGAGGGGAGCCTAAACTTCTAATTCTGTCCAGCAGTAGAAAGGAGCCCTTCCTCTCCTAGGTATCAACAGAGGTATAGTGGAAAGTCTGGACTTCCTTCTCAACCTGGCAGCAATGAGGTGGTAACCTAAACCGAAAAGAGCAGTGTTAAAAAAAAACCCCACTAAAATACAAGATTTAAATAAGATCTAGAGTCTTATATAATACTCAGTAGAGCTAAGAACCAGGAATATATCAAATTAAATAAGAAAAAACAATCAACAGACATCAACAGTGAGATGACACTGATGTCAGAATTATGTGCCAAGAATTTTAAGCAGCCATCACAGAAAAACCTCAGTGAGCAATTACAAAGTATATATTATATACATGCACATATATATATTATATACAGTTGTCCCTTGGTAACCACAGGGGATCGGTTCCAGGACACTCCTCCCCATCCAATACCAAACCCCTCAGATGCTTAACTCCCTTATATTAAATGGCTGGCATAGTACGCTCAGTCCTCTGAATGTGCAGATGTGGAACCTACAGATATGGAGGGCTGAATGTATACATGTACATATGTAAGTGATGTAATCCTAGAACAATCTCTAAAGCATCTATACAAAGAGATACACCCAGAATCATTATAACAGAATGAAAACGGAAAATGGAATCCTAAAAAAGGTTCAAGTAACCCAAAGGAGGCAGAAAAAAGAAAAAAGAGAAATTAAAAACAGAATAAACAGGGCTTCCCTGGTGTCGCAGTGGTTGAGAGTCCACCTGCCAATGCAGGGGACACGGGTTCGTGCCCCGGTCTGGGAAGATCCCACATGCCACGGAGCGGCTGGGCCCATGAGCCATGGCCGCTGAGCCTGTGAGTCTGGAGCCTGTGCTCTGCAACAGGAGAGGCCACAGCAGTGAGAGGCCCGCATACCGCAAAAAAACCCCCAAAAAACAAAAAACCAGAATAAACAGAAAACAAACAACCAAAAAGCAAACTTCAGTACTAACATATTCAATAACTGTACTAAATGTAAATGGTACACACACACACACACACACACACACACACATACATACACACGTACCAATTAAAAGACAGAGATCAGCAGAATAGATTTAAAAAAAAAATAACCCCAACTTTATACTTCTTAAAAGTAACTCACTTCAAACAGAATGATATAAGTAGGTTGGAAGTCAAAAGATAGAGAAAGATATACTATATAAGCATGAATTAAAAGAAAACAGGTGTGGCTATATTAATATCAGGTAAAGTAGACATCAACAAAGAAAAGTATCAGGGACAAAGAGATATATCACATAATGTCAATCCAGCAAGAAGACATAGCAAACCTAAATGTGTACATATCAAACAAAAGAGGTGCAGTAATGGGAAGCAAAAACTGATAGACCTGAAAAGAAAAACAGACAAATGCATTTATTATAGCTATAATGCTAGAGACCTGAATGTCCTCTCTAAAATTAATAGAACAAGAACACAATAAATCAGCAATGATACACAAGAACTCAATAACACCAGCAACCAACAGAATCTAATCAACAGAATACACATGATTTTCAAGTGCCTATGAAACATATAGCAAAAGTGACCATATCCTGACCTACCCTTAAATGATTTAAAAGAATTGAAGGCACACAGATTATGTTATGTGGCCACAATGAAATGAGACTAGAAATCAATTAAGAGAAAGGTTAACACTAAAATCTGAGGGGGCAGAGTCAAGATAGCAAAATAGGAGGACACAGAGTTCACATCTCCTTACAACTAGGGCAACTACCAGGCACTTGTGAGGGGCCACGGACACCGAAGGGGATGGGAAGAACCCCCAAGTAACCAGGTAGGACGTGGCGTGGGGGAGAAGAAATGGAGGCAGGATGGGATGGATGCCCCTGTGGGGCGGCTGGGGGAGGGGTTCCCACATCTAGAGTGGCCCACCCACAGTGAGGAGAGCAACGGGGATGCAGAGAGACCCTTGGGAGATTGGAGGATCAGAAAGGAACAAAGCCAGTGTTTCCCCCGCCCACCTGGGCCATACGGAGCCGGCTGAGGTCTTGGGCCTGATCCTCTGCACTCCAAGGCCACCACTGGCTGTGCAGAGCCCAAACCCTGCCCCTGCACTCTAATCCACGCTCTGAGGCCCCCTCCAGCCATGTTGTCCTTTCCGGCTGTGCAGGTCCTGAGCCTAGGGGCCTGCCCCCACCTTAAACCCCCACCACCACCTAAGGTCCTTGACCCAAGCCAAGGCTTTTTCCAGCCCCTTTTTCTTTTCTTCATTTTTTTCTTTTTTTTTTTTTAAACGTTGTGGTTCTGTTTACCTTGTGATGGTATCATTTATATTTTTATTTTTTCTATTAAGTCTTTCATTTTTCTAATTTTATTTTATCTTTTACTCTTTGTGATTGTTCTGCTCCTTTTGGTTTCTTCCCTGCCTCTTTTTTTTTTTTTTCCTGTTTTGGTTCTGTTTTACCTTGTTGTTGTTGTTTCACTTATATTTCTAGTTTTTCCAATATATTTTTTATTTTTCACTTTATTTTTTATTCTTCGATATCATACTTTTTTTTTCTTCTTTTTTTTGCCACGCCACACGGCTTGCAGAATCTTGTTTCCCAGGCTGAGGGTCGGGCCTGAGCTGCTGAGGTGGGGATAACAAGTCCAAACCGCTGGACTAACAGAGAACCTCAGACACCAGGAAATATTAATCAGAGTGAGATCTCCCGGAGATCCTCACTTCGGCACCAAGACCTCACTCTACCCAACTGCCTGCAAACTCCAGTGCTGGACACCTCAGGCCAAACAACCAGTAAGACAGGAACAAAGCCCCACACATTAAAAAAAATGAGTTGACAAAAAAATGTGTTACAGATGAAGGACCAAAGTAAAAACCTACAACACCAAATAAATGAAGAGAAAATAGGCAACCTACCTGAAAAGAAATTCAGAGTAATGATACTAATAAAGATGATACAAAATCTCAGAAATAGAATGAAGGCATGGATTGAGAAAATACAAGAAATGTTTAAAAAAGACCTAGAAGAACTAAAAAACATAAAACTGTGATGAACAACACAATAACTGAAGCAAAAAAATACACTAGAAGGAATCAACAGCAGAATGAGAAAGAAGAACAAATAATGAGCTGGAAGATAGAATGGTGGAAATAACTGCTGAGGAGCAGAATAAAGAAAAAAGAATGAAAAGAATTGAGGACAGTGTCAGAGGCCTCTGGGACAACATTAAACACACAACATTCGAATTATAGGGGTTCCAGAAGAAAAAGAGAAAGAATCTGAGAAAATATGTGAAGAGATTATAGTTGAAAACTTCCCTAACATGGGAAAGGAAATAGCCACCAAAGTGCAGAAACTGCAGAGAGTCCCATACAAGATAAACCCTAGGAGAAACCACCAAGACACATATTAATCAAACTAACAAAAATTAAACACAAAGAAAAGATATTAAAAGTAGCAAGGGAAAAGCAACAAATAACGTAAAAGGGAATCCCCATAAAGTTATCAGCTGTTTTTTCAGCAGAAACTCTGCAGGCCAGAAGGGAGGGTCAGGATATTTTTAAAGTAATAAAAGAGAAAAACCTACAACAAAGATTACTCTAACCATCAAGGATCTCATTCGGATTTGATGGAGAAATCGAAAGCTTTAGGGATAAGCAAAAGCTAAGAGAATTGAGCACCACCAAATCAGCTTTACAACAAATGCTAAAAGAACTTCTCTAGGCAGGAAACACAAGAGAAAAAGAAGAAAAGGACCTACAAAAACAAACCCAAAACAATAAAGAGAAAGGTAATAGGAACATATATATCTATAATTACCTTGAATGAAAATGGATTAAATGCTCCAACCAAAAGACATAGACTGGCTGAATGGATACAAAAATAAGACTTGTATATATGCTGTCTATAAGAGATCCACTTCAGACCTAGGGACACATACAGATGGAAAGTGAGGGGATGGAAAAAAGGTATTCCATGCAAATGGAAACCAAAAGAAAGCTAAAGGAGCAATACTCATATAGACAAAATAGGCTTAAAAGTAAAGAATGTTCCAAGAGAAAAGAAAGGACACTATGTAATGATCAAGGGATCAATCCAAGAAGAAGACGGAATAATTATAAATGTTTATGCACCCAACATAGGAGCACCTCAATACCTAAGGCAAATACTAACAGCCATAAAAGGGGAAAATGACAGTAACGCAATAACAGTGGGAGACCTCAACACTCCACTTACACCAATGGACAGATCATCCAGACAGAAAATAAGGAAACACAAGCTTTAAATGACACAATAGACCAGATAGATTTAATTGATACTTATAGGACATTCCAGGTGAAAGCAACAGAATACACTTTCTTCTGAAGTGCACACAGAACATTTTCCAGGATAGATCACACCCTGGGTCACAAATCAAGCTTTGGAAAATTTAAGAAAATTGAAATCGTATCAAGCATCTTTTCTGACACCAATACTATGAGATTAGAAATCAATTATAGGAAAACAACTGTAAAAAACACAAACTCATGGAGGCTAAACACTGCACTGATAAATAACCAAGAGATCACTGAAGAAATCAAAGAAGAAATAAAAGAATACCTAGAAACAAATGATAATGAAAGCACAATGAACCAAAACCTATGCGATGCAGCAAAAGCAGTTCTAAGAGGGAAGTTTATAGCAATTCAATCTCACCTCAAGAAACAAGAAAAATCTCAAATAAACAATCTAACCTTACACATAAAGCAACTAGAGAAAGAAGAAGAAAGAAAACCCAAAGTTAGCAGAAGGAAAGAAATCATAAAGATGAGAGTAGAAATAAAAGAAATAGAAATTAAAAAAATAACAGCAAAGATCAATAAAACTAAAAGTTGGTGCATTGAGAAGGTAAACAAAATTGATAAACCGTTAACCAGACTCATCAAGAAAAAAAGAGAGAGGACTCAAATCAATAAAATTGCAAAAGGAGAAGTTACAACTGACACCACAGAAATACAAAGGATGATACGAGACTACTATAAGCAACTATATGCCAATAAAATGGACAACCTGGAAGAAATGGACAAATTCTTGGAAAAGTACAACTTTCCAAGACTGAACCAGGAAGAAATAGAAAATATGACCAGACCAATCACAACTAACGAAACTGAAACTGTGATTAAAAGTCTTCTAACAAACAAAAGTCCAGGACCAGATGGCTTCACAGGCGAATTCTACCAAATATTTAGAGAACAGCTAACACCAATCCTTCTCAAACTCTTCCAAAAGACTGCAGAGTGAGGAACACTCTCAAACTCGTTCTACAAGGCCATCATCACCCTAATACCAAAACCAAAGATATCACACACACAGAAAAATTACAGGCCAATATCACTGATAAACATAGATGCAAAAATCCTGAACAAATAAATACTAGCAAACAGAATTCAACAGCACATTAAAAGGATCATACACCAGGATCAAGTGGGATTTATCCCAGGGATGCAAGGATTCTTCAATATACACATATCAATCAATGTGATACACCATATTAACAAACTGAAGAATAAAAACCATATGATCATTTCGATAGATGCAGAAAAAGCTTTTGACAAAATTCTACACCCATTTATGATAAAAAAATTTCCAGAAAGTGGGCATAAAGGGAACCTACCTCAACATAATAAAAGCCAAATATGACAAACCCACAGTCAACATCATTCTCAATGGTGAAAAACTGAAAGCATTTCTTCTAAGATCAGGAACAAGACAAGGTTGCCCACTTTTGCCACACTTATTCAACATAGTTTTGGAAGTCCTAGCCATGGCAATCGGAGAAAAAAAAGAAATAAAAGAAAGCAAAATTGGGAAAGAAGTAAAACTGTCACTATTTGCAGATGACATGATACTATACATAGGAAATCCTAAAGATGCCACCAGAAAACTACTAGAACTCATAAATGAATTTGGTAAAGTTGCAGGATACAAAATTAATGTACAGAAACCTCTTGCATTCCTGTATACTAACAACAAAAGATCAGAAAGAGAAATTAAAGAAACAATCCCATTTACCACTGCAACAAAAATAATAAAATATCTAGGAATAAACCTACCTAAAGAGACAAAAGACCTGCACTCAAAAAACTATAAAACACTGATGAAAGCAATCAAAGATGACAAAAACAGATGGAGAGATATACCATGTTCTTGGATTGGAAGAATCAATATTATGAAAATGACTATACTACCCAAAGCAATCTACAGATTCAATGCAATCCCTATCAATTACCAATGGTATTTTTCACAGAATTAGAGCAAAAAATTTTACAATTTGTATGGAAACACAAATGACTCTGAACAGCCAAAGCAATCTCGAGAAAGAAAAGTGGAGCTGGAGGACTTCAGACTATATTAAAAGCTACAGTAATCAAGACAGTATGGCACTGGCACAAAAACAGAAATATGCATCAAAGGTATAGGATAGAAATCCCAGAGATGAACCCACGCACCTATGGTCACCTAATCTATGACAAAGGAGGCAAGAATATACAATGGAGAAAGACAATCTGTTCAATAAGTGGTGCTGGGGAAACTGTACAGCTACATGTAAAAGAATGAAATTAGAACACTCCCTAACACCATACACAAAAATAAACTCAAAATGTATTAAAGACTTAAAGGTAAGACCAGACACTATAAAACTCTTAGAGGAAAACATAGGAAAAACACTCTTTGACACAAATCACAGCAAGATCTTTTCTGACCCACCTCCTGGAGTAATGAAAATAATAACAAAAATAAACAAATGGGACCTAATGGAACTTAAAAGCTTTTGCACAGTAAAGGAAGCCATCAACAAAATGAAAAGACAACCCTCAGAATGTCAGAAAATATTTGCAAAGGAAGCAACGGACAAAGGATCAATCTCCAAAATATACAAACAGCTCAATAACAGAATAACAAACAACCCAATCAATAAATGAGAGGAAGACCTAAATAGACATTTTTCCAAAGAAGACATACAGATGGCCAACAAACACCTGAAAAGTTGCTCCACATCACTAATTATTAGAGAAATGCAGAACAAAACTACAATGAAGTATCACCTCAGACCAGTCAGAATGGCCATCATCAAAAAATCTACAAACAATAAATGCTGGAGAGGATATGGAGAAAAGGGAACCCTTTTGCACTGCTGGTGGGAATGAAAATTGATACAGTCACTGTGGAGAACAGTATGGAGGTTCCTCAGAAAACTAAAACTAGAACTACCATATGACCCAGCAATCCCACTACTGGGCATATAACCTGAGAAAACCATAATTCAAAAAGATACAAGTACCCCAATGGTCACTGCAGCTGTATTTACAATAGCCAGTATGTGGAAACAACCTAAATGTTAATCGACAGATGAATGGATAAAGAAGATGTGGTACATATATATGTAATGGAATATTACTCAGCCATAAAAAGGAACGAAATTGGGCCATTTGTAGAGACGTGGATGGACCCAGAGTCTGTCATACAGAGTGAAGTAAGTCAGAGTAAAACAAATATCGTATATTAACGCATATATATATGGAATCTAGAAAAATGGTACACACGAACCTATTTGTAAGGCAGGAATACAGATGCAGACGTAGAGAATGGAAATGTGGACGGGGGAGAAGGGGAGGGTGGGATGAACTGGGAGATTAGGTGTGACATAAAAACATTACAATGTGAAAAACAGATAGCTGGTGGGAACCTGCTGCATAGTACAGGGAGCTCACCCTAGTGCTCTGTGATGACCTAGACAGGTGGGACTGGGGAATGGGGAGGGGGTCCAAGAGGAAGGGGATATATTTATACACACAGCTGATTCACTTTATTGTACAGCAGAAATGAACACAACATTGTAAAGCAATTATACTCCAACCAAAAAAAATTTAAATAAATAAAAATTAAAATCTCCACGCACCTGGAAATGAAGTAACACATTTGTTAACAATTCATGAGGCAAGGAGAAAGTCTCAAGGGAAATTTTTAAAAAATACATTGAATTGAATGAAAACGAAAACACAACATACTTAAATGTGTGGGATGTAGCTAAAACAATGCTGAGAGAAAACTTTATCTCAGGAAATGATTACATTATGCAAGTATAAAGGTCTCAAATCAATCACCTAAGCTCCTGCCTCAAGAAAACTAGAAAAAGAAGAGCAAAATAAACTCAATGTAGTCAAGAGAGAGAAAATGATACATAGCAAATTATCTATGAAATTAAAATTTTTAAAATGCAGAGAAAATCAATGAAACAAAGAGCTTATTCTTTGAAAAGTTCAATAAAGTAGACAAACCTCTAGCAAGACTGACAAAGAATAAAAGAGAGAAAACACAAATTATTAATATCAGGAGTGAAACAAGAGAATTACTACAGACCTTGAAAACATCAAAAGGATAAAGGAATACTATAAACAACTCTATACATAACAATTTGATAGTTCAGATGGAATAGACTAATTCCACAAAAAACACATTACCACAACTCACTCAAGATAAAATATAAAATTTGAATAGTCATGTTACTATTAAATAAATTAAATTTACCAAATGTTTAAAGTATGAATATCAATCTATACAATTTCATCCACAATATAAAACAGGAGGGAATACTTCCCAACTAATTTTATTAAGTGAGTTTTACTGTAGCACCCCAAAGACACTACTACAAAAATAAAAAAGACAAATATGATGTAAAAATTATTTCAAAAATTATCAAAAATAGTTCAGCAATAAATAAAAGAAATTATATACTACAACCATATCCAGGGATGTAAGAGTAGTTCAATATTCAAATATCAATATAAACCACCATGAAGGATGCTATGAAAGAAAAAATCATATGATCACATAAACACAGAAAAAGCATTTAAAAATCCAACACGTATTAACAAGAAAAACTCTCAGCCAACAATGAATAGAGAAGAGCTTCCTCAACTTGATAAGGAACATCTACAATAAAACCTATTGCTAACACTACACTAAATGGTAAGAGACTGAATACCTTCACTCTAAGATGAGAAAAATGACAAGGATATCCACTCTTACCACTGCTTTTCATCACAGTACTGGAAGCTCTAGCCAGCACACCAAGGCAAGAAAATCCTGTACAAAGCATACATATTGGAAAGAAAGAAATAAACTGTCTCTATTTATAGGCTATAAAATTGTCTATGAAAAATCCCAGATAATCCATAAATATATATATATAGTAAGTTCAACAATGCCACAGGATATAATATTAACATACAAAAATCAATTGTTTTTCTATAAAATAGCCTTGAACACATGGAAACCACAATTTAAACAATAATACCACTTACAATAGCAAGGGAGGGAGAGAGAGAAAGAGAGACAGAAAAATTCACAGGTATAAATCTGACAAAAATGTACAGGACTCGTACACTGCAAACTACAAAATGCTGATATAAGAAATCAAAGAAACCTAAATACATGGAGAGATATGCTACATTCATGAATTAGAAAAATCAACATAGTAAGTATGTCAATTCTCCCCATATTGATTATAGTAGTTTAATACAATTCCTATGAAAATTCCATAAAAAATTGTTTTGAGATAGAGATGTTTACTCTAAAACATATATGGGATGATAAGGAAAACAGAATAGCTGACGCAATTTTGAAAAATAATAATAATGTGAGAAGAATCAGTCTACCTGACTTAAAGGTTTACATAGCTACAGTAATCAAGACTGCCTGATACTGGTGAAAAGACTAATACATAGATCTGTGGAACAGAGAATATAACTAAGAAGTAGCTCCACTCAAGTAAAGTCAACTGATTTTTGACCAAAGTTCAAAGCAATTCAATGAATAGTACTAAAGCAAATGATATTGAAGCAAATGGACATCCACAGGCAAAAAAAATGAAAAAAGAACCTTGATCTAATGATCACACTTCATAAAAAAATTAACTCAAAATACATCATAAATTTAAATATAAAATGTAAAACTATAAAACTTTTAGAAGGAAGAAATTATAGGAGAAAATCTTTGTGACTAGGAGTCAGTCAATGAGTTCTTAGATATGACAGGAAAAGTATAATCCATGAAATAGAGAAAAAAATTGGTAGGTTGAATTTTACCAAAACTAAAAACTTTTCCTTTGTGAAAGACCATGTTAAGATAATGAAAAGACAAGATATGGGCTGGGAGAAAATATCTGTAAATGAAATCTGATAAAAGATTCATATCTAGAATATATAAAGAACTCTCAAAACTCAACAGTACAAAAACCCAAACAATCAATTAAGAAATAGGAAAAGGGCATGAAGAAATATTTCACCAATGAGAACATACAGATGGCAAATAAGCACATTAAGAGATGTTCAATATCATTAGTCATTAAAGGCATACTTCATTTTATTGCACCTCACAGATATTGTACTTTTGATGATTTGTGGCAACCCTGTGATGTCAGATGGCTGTTAGTATTTTTTAGAAATAAAGTATTTTAAAATTAAGGCATGTACATTGCTTTTTTAGACATAGTGCTATTGCATATTTAATAGACAATAATACAGTATAAACATAACTTTTATATGCACTGGAAAAACAAAAACTCCATATAACTTGCTGTACTGCAATATTTGCTTCATTGCAGAGGTCTGGACCAAACCCCCTATATCTCCGAGGATTCCACTATGAAAATGTAAAATTAAGTCCACAGGGAACTATTACTATTAGAATTGCTAATATAATATTAAAAATAATCACACCAAAAGCTTGAAAGGATTCAAAGACACTGGACCATTCATACATTGCTAGTGGAAATTATTTGGCAGTTTCTTAAAAAGCTGTTTAGTTTGTGTTTTCAAGACAGTGATCTCATTTGGCCAGGGAACTCAATGTGCAATTCTGCCTGATGTGAGGCCCAAACCATGAGCTTGCTGGCTTTTTTTTTTAATATCTTTATTGGAGTACAATTGTTTTACAAGGTTGTGCTAGTTTCTGTTGTACAACAAAGTGAATCAGCTATAAGTATACATATATTCCCATAACCCCTCCCTCTGGGGCTCCCTCCCATCCTCCCCGTCCTACCTCTCTAGGTCATCACAAAGCATCAAGCTGATCTCCCTGTGCTATAAAGCAGCTTCCCACTAGCCTTCCATTCTACATTTGGTAGTGTATATATGTCAAAGCTACTATCTCACTTTGTCCCAGCTTCCCCTTCACCCCTCTGTGTCCTCAAGTCCGTTCTCTACGTCTGCGTCTTTATTCCTGCCATGTCACTAGGTTCATCAGTACCATATTTTTAGGTTCCACATATGTGCGTTAGCATATGGTATCTGCTTCTCTCTTTATGACTTACTTCACTCTGTATGACAGTCTCTAGGTCCATCCACCTCATTACAAATAACTCAATATCCTTCTTTTTCATGGCTGAGTAATATCCCATTGTATACATGTGCCACATCTTCTTTATCCATTCATCTGTTGATGGACATTTAGGCTGCTTCCATGTCCTGGCTACTGTAAATAGTGCTACAATGAACATTCTGGTACATGTATCTTTCCGAATTAAGGTTTTCTCAGGGTATATGCCCAGTAGTGGGATTGCTGGGTCATGTGGTAGTTCTATTTTTTTAGCTTTCTAAGGAAGCCTCACACTCTTCTCCACAGTGGCTTTATCAATTTACATTCCCACCAACAGTGCAAGATGGTTCCCTTTTCTCCACACCCTGTCCAGCATTGTTTGTAGATTTTCTGATGATGCCCATTCTAACTGGTGTGAGGTGATACCTCTATTGTAGTTTTGATTTGCATTTCTCTAATAATTAGTGATGTTGAGCAGCTTTCATGAGTTTGTTGGCCATCTGTATGTCTTCTTTGGAGAAATGGCTATTTAGGTCTTCTGCCCATTTTTGGATTGGGTTGTTTGTTTTCTTGATATTGAGCTGCATGAGCTGCTTGTATATTTTGGACATTAATCCTTTGTCAGTTGCTGTGTTTGCAAATATTTTCTCCCATTCTGAGGGCTGTCTTTTCATTTTGTTTATGGCTTCCTTTGCTGTGAAAAAGCTTTTAAGTTTCATTAAGTCCCATTTGTTTTTTTTATTTTTTATTTTCAATACTGTAGGAAGTGGGTCAAAATAGATCTTGCTGTGATTTATGTCAAAGAGTGTTCTGCCTATGCTTTCCTCTAAGAGTTTTATAGTGTCTGGCCTTACATTTAGATCTTTAACCCATTTTGAGTTTATTTTTGTGTATAGTGATAAGAAGTGTTCTAATTTCATTCTTTTACATGTAGCTTTCCAGTTTTCCAGCTCCACTTACTGAAGAGGCTGTCTTTTCTCCATTGTCTGTTCTTGCCTCCTTTGTCAAAGATAAGGTGACCATATGTGTGTGAGTTTATTGCTGGGCTTTCTATCCTGTTCCATTGATCTATATTTGTTTTTGTGCCAGTACCATACTGTCTTGATTACTGTAGCTTTCTAGTATGGTCTGAAGTCAGGGATCCTGAGTCCTCCAGCTCCGTTTTTCTTTCTCAAGATTGTTTTGGCTATTCAGGGTCTTTTGTGTTTCCATACAAATTGTACAGTTTTTTGTTCTGGTTTTGTGAAAAATGCCATTGGTAATTTGATAGGGATTGCATTGAATCTGTAGATTGCTTTGGGTAGTATAGTCATTTTCACAATGTTGATTCTGCCAATCTAGGAACATGGTATATCATTTTTGATTTCTTTCATCAGTGTTTTATAGTTTTCTGCATATAGGTCTTTTGCCTCCTTAGGTAGGTTTATTCCTAGGTATACTATTCTTTTTGTTGCAGTGGTAAATGGGAGTGTTTCCTTGACTTCTCTTTCTGAATTTTTGTTGTTAGTGTATAGGAATGCAAGAAATTTCTGTGCGTGAATTTTGTATCCTGCTACTTTACCAAATTCATTGATTAGCTCTAGTAGTTTTCTGGTAGCATCTTTAGGATTTCCTATGTATAATATCATGTCATCTGCAAACAGTGACAGTTTTACTTCTTCTTTTCCAATTTGGATTCCTTTTATTTCTTTTTCTTCTCTGATTGCCATGGCTAAAACTTCCAAAACTATGTTGAATAATAGTGGTGAGAGTGGGCACCCTTGTCTTGTTCCTGATCTTAGTGGAAATGCTTTCAGTTTTTCACCATTGAGAATGACCTTGGTTGTGAGTTTTGTCATATATGGCTTTTATTATGTTGAGGTATGTTCCCTCTATGCCCACTTTCTGGAGAGTTTTAATCATAAATGGGTGTTGAATTTTGTCAGAAGCTTTTTCTGCATCTATTGAGAGTATCATATGGTTTTTATCCTTTAGTTCGTTAATATGGTGTATCACATTGATTGATTTGCATATACTGAAGAATCCTTCCATTCCTGGGGTAAACCTCACTTGATCATGGTGTATGATCCTTTTAATATGCTGTTGGATTCTGTTTGCTAGTATTTTGTTGAGGATTTTTGCATCTACGTTCATTAGTGATATTGGTCTGTAATTTTCTTTTTTTCTGAACATCTTTGTCTGGTTTTGGTATCAGGGTGAGGGTGGCCTCATAGAATGAGTTTGGGAGTGTTCCTCCCTCTGTTGTATTTTGGAAGAGTTTGAGAAGGATGGGTGTTAGCTCTTCTCTAAATGTCTGATAGAATTCACCTGTGAAGCCTCTGCCCCTGGGCGTTTTTGTTGTTGGTAGATTTTTAATCACAGTTTCAATTTCAGTGCTTGTGATTGGTCTGTTCATGTTTTCTATTTCTTCCTTGTTCAGTCTTGGAAGGTTGTACCTGTCAAAGAATTTGTCCATTTCTTCCAGGTTGCCCACTTTATTGGCATATAGTTGCTTGTAGTAGTCTCTCATGATCCTCTGTATTTCTGTGGTGTCAGTTGTTACTTCTCCTTTTTCATTTCTAATTCTGTTGATATGTCTTCTCCCTTTTTTCCTGATGAGTCTGGCTAAAGGTTTATCAATTTTGTTTATCTTCTCAAAGAACCAGCTTTTAGTTTTATGGATCTTTGCTATTGTTTCCTTCCTTTTTCATTTATTTCTTACCTGATCTTTACAATTCCTTTCCTCTGCTAACTTTGGGTTTTTCTTATTCTTCTTTCTCTAATTGCTGTAGGTTTAAGGTTAGGTTGTTTATTTGAGATTTTTCTGGTTTCTTGAGGTAGGATTGTATTGCTATAAACTTCCCTCTTAGAACTGCTTTTGCTGCACCATATAGGTTTTGGGTTGTTGTGTTTTCATTGTCATTTGTTCCTAGGTATTTTTTGATTTCCTCTTTGATTTCTTCAGTGATCTCTTGGTTGTTTAGTAGCATATTGTTTAGCCTCCATGTGTCTGTACTTTTTACATTATTTTCCTTTAATCGATATCTAGTCTCATAGCAATGTGGTCGGAAACGATGCTTGATACAATTTCAGTTTTCTCAATGCTTGATATGATTTCAATTTTCTCAAATTTACCAAGGTTTGATTTGTGACCCACGATGTGATCTATCCTAGAGAATGTTCTGTGTGCACTTGAGAAGAAAGTGTATTCTGTTGTTTTTGGATGGAATGTCTTATAAATATCATTTAAGTCCATCTGGTCTAATGTGTCTTTTAAAGCTTGTGTTTCCTTATTTATTTTCTGTTTGGATGATCTGTCCATTGGTGTAAGTGGGGTGGTTAAAGTCCCCTACTATTATTGTGTTACTGTCAATTTCCCCTTTTATGACCGTTAGCATTTGTCTTATGTATTGAGGTGCACCTATGTTAGGTACATAAATGTTTATAATTGTTACATCTTCTTCTTGGATTGATCCCTTGATCATTACATAATGTCCTTCCTTGTCTCTTGTAACAGTATTTTAAAGTCTGTTTGTCTGACATGGGTGTTTTTACTTCAGCTTTCTGTTGATTTCCATTTGCATGGAATATCTTTTTCCATCCCCTTACTTTCAGTCTGTATGTGTCCCTAGGTCTGAAGTGGGTCTCTTGTAGAAAGCATATATACAGGTCTTGTTTTTGTATTGATTCAGCCAGTCTGTGTCTTTTGGTTGCAGCATTTAATCCATTTACATTCAGGGTAATTATAAATATGTATGTTCCTATTAACATTTTAATTCTTTTGGGTTTGTTTTTGTAAGTCCTTTCCTTCTCTTTGTTTCCCGCCTAGAGAAGTTCCTTTATCAATTGTTGTAAAGCTGGTTTGATGGTGCTGAATTCTCTTAAGTTTTGCTTGTCTGTAAAGCTTTTGATTTCTCCATCGAATCTGAATGAGATCCTTGATGGGTAGAGTAATCTTGGTTGTAGGTTTTTCCCTTTCATCACTTTATATCTTGCCACTCCCTTCTGACCTGCAGTTTCCGCTGAAAGATCAGCTGTTAACCTTATGGGGATTCCATTGTATGTTATTTGATGGTTTTCCCTTGCTGCTTTTAATACTTTTTCTTTGTGTTTTTGTTAGTTTGATTAATATGTGTCTTGGCATGTTCCTCCTCGGGTTTATCTTGTATGGGACTCTCTGCACTTTCTGGACTTTACTATTTCCTTTCTCATGTTGGGAAAGTTTTCAACTATAATCTCTTCAAATATTTTCTCAGACCCTTTCGTTTTTTCATTTTCTTTTGGGACGCCTATAATTCGAATGCTGGTGCACTTAATGTTGTCCCAGACGTCTCTGAGACTGTCCTCCATTCTCTTCATTCTTTTTTCTTTATTCTGCTCTGTGGCAGTTATTTCCACCATTCTATCTTCCAGCTGTCTTATCCACTCTTCTGCCTCATTCTGCTATTGATTCCTTCTAGAGTATTTTTCATTTCAGTTACTGAGTTCTTCTAGGTCCTTGTTGAACATTTCTTGTATTTTCTCTATTCTATTTCCAAGTTTTCAGATATCTTCACTATCATTACTCTGATTTCTTTTTCAGGTAATCTGCCTATTTCCTCTTCATTTATTTGGTCTTGTGGGTTTTTACCTTGCTCTTTTGCCTATATTTCTGTCTTCTCATTTTGTTTAATTTACAGTATTTGAAGTCTCCTTTCCCTAGGCTGCAGGGTCATAATTCCTCTTGCTTCTGTTCTCTGCACCCATGGTAGGGTTGGTCCACTTTCTTGTGTAGGGTTTCTGATGGGAGGGACTGATGCCTGCATTCTGGTGGGTGGAGCTGAGTCTTTTCCCTCTGATGAGTAGGGCCATGTTGGTGTGTTTTGGGGTGTCTGTGAACTTAGTATGACTTTGGGTCATCTGTGTGCTGATGGGTGGGTTTGTGTTCCTGTCTTGTTTGTTGTTTGGTATGAGGCATCCAGGACTGGGAGCTGCTGGCAGTTGGGTGGAGCTGGGTCTTGGATTCAGATAGAGGCCTTTGTGAGAGCTCTCGGTGTTGAATCTTCCCTGGGGCTGGGAATTCTCTAGTGGTCCAGCATCCTGGAGTTGGTGCTCCCACTCCAGAGCCTCAGGTCCGACTTCTGGTCAAGGGATCAAGACCCCGCAAGTGGCTCATCCCAGCAATAAACTGGATTAAAAAAAAAAAAAAAACGAACAAAACCCCAGACAAATGGTAGAAAATAAAAGAAGCAGAAACAGAAACAAGGAAACACACACACACAGAAAAGAAACAAAAACAGAACCAAATGAATCAAATAGCAAGAGAACAACCAGACAAACAAAAGAACCCAAGAACGAAATCAAACAATTAAGAAGAAAGCTGACAAAAACCCAAATCCAAAAATCAAAACCAAAACAGAGTGCCAACTGAAGAATGAAGCAGAAAACAATACAAACTGACCAAAACAGTATTTAAAAAAAAGAGAAAGACGACAGAACAACAAAAAAGCAATGTAGAAACAGAAATATATTTAAAAAATAGAAAATATATTAAAGAAAAAAAAAAGACACAGAAAACCCCAAAGAAATGGTAAAAACAGAAACAAGGAAAAAAAAAACACGTAGACGCGGAGATCACGTTCCTCCCCACAGATACACCAGAAATACATCTACGCGTGGAACAACTCCTACAGAGCATCTACTGAACGCTGGCAGAAGACCTCAGACCTCCCAAAAGGCAAGAAACCCCCCACGTACCTGGGTAGGGCAAAAGAAAAAACTAAACAGAGACAAAAGGATAGGGACGGGTCCTGCACCAGCGGGAGAGAGCTGTGAAGGAGGAAAAGTGTCCACACACTAGGAAGCCCCTTCGCGGGTGGAGACTTCGGGAGGCGGAGTGGGGGAGCTTGGGAGCCGCGGAGGAGAGCACAGCAACAGGGGTGCGGAAGGCAAAGCGGATAGATTCCAGCGCAGAGGATCGGGCCGACCGGAACTCGCCAGCCGAGAGGCTTGTCTGCTCGCCCGCCGGGGCGGGCAGGACTGGGAGCTGAGGCTCCGGCTTTTGTCGGAGCGCCGGGAGAGGACTGAGGTTGGCGGCGTGAACACAGCCTGCAGGGCGTTAGTGCACCGCGGCTAGCCGGGAGAGAGTCCGGGGAGAAGTCTGGAACTGCCGAAGAGGCAAGAGACTTTTACGTCCCTCTTTGTTTCCTGGTGCACGAGGAGAGGGGATTAAGAGCGCCGCTTAAAGGAGCTCCAGAGACGGGCGCAAGCCGCGGCTAAAAGTGCGGAGCCCAGAGACAGACATGAGACACTAGGGCCGCTGCTGCCGCCACCGGGAGGCCTGTGTGCGAACACGGGTCGCTGGCCACACGCCCTTCCGGGGAGCCTGTGCGGCCCGCCACTGCCAGGGTCCCGGGATCCAGGGACAACTCCCCCGGGAGAACGCACAGGCGCGCCTCAGGCTGCAACGTCTCGCCGGCCTCTGCCGCCGCAGGCCCGCCCCACACTCCGTGCCCCTCCCTACCCCCGGGCCTGAGTGAGCCAGAGCCTCCGAATCAGCGGCTCCTTTAACCCCGTCCTGTCTGAGCAAAGAACAGACGCCCTCCGGCGACCTACACGCACAGGCGGGGCTAAATCCAAAGCTGAGCCCCTGGGAACTGTGAGAACAAAGAAGAGAAAGGGAAATCTCTCCCAGCAGCCTCAGAAGCAGCGGATTAAAGCTCCACAATCAACTTGATATACCCTGCATCTGTGGAATACCTGAATAGACAACGAATCATCCCAAATTAAGGAGCCCTGTGGATGAAAGGCTCTTGGTGCTGCAGCCAGGAGTCAGTGCTGTGCCTCTGAGGTGGGAGAGCCAACTTCAGGACACTGATCCACAAGAGACCTCCCAGCTGCACATAATATCAAACAGCAAAAATTTCCGAGAGATCTCCATCTCAACGCCAGCACACAGCTTCACTCAACGACCAGCAAGCTACAGTGCTGGACATCCTATGCCAAACAACTAGCAAGACAGGAACACAACCCCACCCATTAGCAGAGAGGCGGCCCAAAATCATAATAAGTCTACAGACACCCCAAAACACACCACCAGACGTGGACCTGCCCACCAGAAAGACAAGATCTAGCCTCATCCACCAGAACACAGGCACTAGTACCCTCCACCAGGAAGCCTACACAACCCACTGAACCAACCTTAGCCACTGGGGACAGACACAAAAAACAACAGGAACTACGAACCTTCAGCCTGCAAAAAAGGAGACCCCAAACACAGTAAGATAAGCAAAATGAAAAGACAGAAAAACACACCGCAGATGAAGGAGCAAGATAAAAACCCATCAGACCTAACAAATGAAGAGGAAATAGGCAGTCTACCTGAAAAAGAATTCAGAATAATGATAGTAAGGTTGATCCGAAATCTTGGAGATAGAATGGACAATAGAATGGACAAAATGCAAGAATCAGTTAACAAGGACCTAGAAGAACTAAAGATGAAACAAGCAACGATGAACAACACAATAAATGAAATTAAAAGTACTCTAGATGGGATCAATAGCAGAATAACTGAGGCAGAAGAACGGATAAGTGACCTGGAAGATAAAATAGTGGAAATAACTACTGCAGAGCAGAATAAAGAAAAAAGAATGAAAAGAACTGAGGACAGTCTCAGAGACCTCTGGGACAACATTAAACGTACCAACATTCGAATTATAGGGGTTCCAGAAGAAGAAGAGAAAAAGAAAGGGACTGAGAAAATATTTGAAGAGATTATAGTTGAAAACTTCCCTAATATGGGAAAGGAAATAGTTAATCAAGTCCAGGAAGCACAGAGAGTCCCATACAGGATAAATCCAAGGAGAAATACACCAAGACACATATTAATCAAACTGTCAAAAATTAAATACAAAGAAAACATATTAAAAGCAGCAAGGGAAAAACAACAAATAACACACAAGGGAATCCCCATAAGGTTAACAGCTGATCTTTCAGCAGAAACTCTGCAAGCCAGAAGGGAGTGGCAGGACATATTGAAAGTGTTGAAGGAGAAAAACCTGCAACCAAGATTACTCTACCCATCAAGGATCTCATTCAGATTTGATGGAGAAATTAAAACCTTTAGAGACAAGCAAAAGCTGAGAGAGTTCAGCACCACCAAACCAGCTCTACAACAACTGCTAAAGGAACTTCTCTAGGCAAGAAACACAAAAGAAGGAAAAGACCTACAATAACAAACCCAAAACAATTAAGAAAATGGGAATGGGAACATACATATCGATAATTACCTTAAATGTAAATGGACTAAATGCTCCCACCAAAAGACACAGATTGGCTGAATGGATACAAAAACAAGACCCATATATTTGCTGTCTACAAGAGACCCACTTCAGACCTAGAGACACATACAGACTGAAAGTAAGGGGATGGAAAAAGGTATTTCATGCAAATGGAAACCAAAAGAAAGCTGGAGTAGCAATTCTCATATCAGACAAAATAGATTTTAAAACAAAGACTATTAGAAGAGACAAAGAAGGACACTACATAATGATCAAGGGATCGATCCAAGAAGAAGATATAACAATTGTAAATATTTATGCACCCAACATAGGTGCACCTCAATACATAAGGCAAATACTGACAACCATAAAAGGGGAAATCGACAGTAACACATTCATAGTAGGGGACTTTAACACCCCACTTTCACCAATGGACAGATCATCCAAAATGAAAATAAATAAGGAAACACAAGCTTTAAAAAAAAAAAAAACACGTAAAAGAAACAAAAACAGAGCCAAATCAAACAAAAAGCAAGAGAACAATGAAACAAATAGAAGAAATCAAAAATGGAATCAAACAATTAGGACTGAAACTAACAAAACCACATAACCGAAAAACAAAACCAAAGCAGTGTGCCAAGTGAAGAATAAAGCAAGGAAACAGAACTGATAAATATGATTTAAAATAATAATAATAAAATAAAATTTTAAAAAAAGGGAAACAACCCAGGACAACAGAAAGACAAAGTATAAATGGAAATGTTAAAAATATATATTAAAGAAAAAGAGAAAGAGAAAATAAAGGAAAAGAACACAGA
This sequence comes from Globicephala melas, assembly GCF_963455315.2. Lineage (NCBI taxonomy): Eukaryota > Metazoa > Chordata > Mammalia > Artiodactyla > Delphinidae > Globicephala > Globicephala melas. Next base: position 82,096,855 of record NC_083321.1, read on the forward strand.
AGAGAAAAGTAAAAACAAAAATGTATAAAAAAATATATAAAGATATGTTATAGAACACAGAGATCCCAAAAGACTAAAACAAAAAAAAGGAAACCAAAAAAAAAAAGCTAAAACCAACAACAGAATGAATCAAGACATAATAAAGTTAATAGTAATAATTATGTTTCCCTGGGGTCTCCAGTGTAAGTGTCCTTGCACACACCGTGAGCCACAGCCCACCTCTGCCTCCCCAAGAGGCTCCCCCTGCTTCTGGGCTGGTCTCTGGACCTGCTGAAGGCCCTGTGGGGACCACTCAGACTCTGATCTGGCCCAATTCCTGCGTGTGCTTGCCCCCAGAATCCACAGCTGCCAGAGCTAGACCGTTTTCATTTGTGGGAACACTCATTGTCTACTTAGATATTCCATAGATGCAAGGTCTACATAGTTGATCCTAGGGATTTAATCTGTAGCTTATACAGCCAATAGAAAGATTTTCGATATTCTTCCTTAGTCACCCCATCCCTGGGGTTCAGCTTTGGTTTTATCCCCACCTCAGCATGTGGTCCACCCACAGGAGTCTGGTCCTGAGGCTGCCTTGGAACTCTTGGGTCTGCCCCTGTGAGGACCAGGTGTAGAGGTGGTATGACTGCTTGGATTGCAGGAGCCCCAGCGGGACCAAATGCACAGGGAAGCTGGCGGCCAAGGGTGCAAGAGATATGGCCCTACTGAGGGTCTTTTCTGGCACCTGGCGTAAGGCACATGGGGGCCAGCCCTGGCCAGGGTTTTTCTGGCACCTGGCAGCAGGCGTGCGATGGCCAGCCCTGAGAGGGCTTTTTATTATTGTCCTGCAGCCGGCGCCTGAGGGCCAGCTCTAAGGGGTTTTTTTTTATTGCTTGGCAGCCGGCAAGCAAGAGACAGCCTTAAACACGCTTCTTTTATTGTCCGTTGGCAGGCATCAGCATGTGGGGAGAGAGAGGTTACAATAGTGGCTCCTTCCCCTGCGTATGACTCAGCAATAGCGCCCTGCTTCCATGGCAGTTCAGTCTTCTTCCACAGGCATTCCCTGCTGCAGATTTCCCCTCTCTCATTCCCTCAGTCCATCTCCCCACAGACAACAGCAGTTCTCGCTCTGGGCCTGTTATCCAATCCCCACGCAGCAGCTCCCAGCCCCCTTGCACACCTGTGAACACATGTTCCAGTCCGGGGCATGTAGGGCTGAGGTTCGGACCACCTGTGTATTTCTCACTCTGTCCCGTCTGCCACAGACTGGCTGCTTCACCCTCTTCCAACAGCCTCAAATGCTTCCCTTCCGTCCCAATCAACTTCTCCGTTGGAGAGAGGGTTTCCCCAAATTCAGGACTCTCTCCTCTGCTTCAGCTCCCCCACCCCAGGGTTCAGGTCCCGTCTGCTTCCTCTCCTCCTCCTTCTCTCTACTTTTTTTCCATCCTACCCAGTTATGCAGGAATCTTTATAGTCATTTCTGGTGTCCAAGGTCTTCTGCTAGTTTTCAGCCAGTGTTCTGAGAATTGTTGCACCTATAGATGTATTCCTGATGCATCCTGTGGAAAGAGATGAACTCCAGGTCCACCTACTCCTCTGCCACCTTAAATCTCCACCTTGCTGGCTTTGATGCCCGCTTTGCTGCTGCTGCTGGCCCAAGCAGGGAAGCTAATTCCTAGCTCTACCTATTACTGAGCACAATCCCAGCCCCACTTACTTGGAAACCTGGCCAGAGCATCCAGGAAACAGAGCAGTTCAGCAGCACTTGCAGAGCGCCAAGCCAGTGACTCTGTTCATCTGCAGAGCCCAGCTAGTGAACCTGTCTGACCAAGGAACTTTGTGCACAGTTTTGCCTGATTCAGGTCCTTGGCCAGCAAGCCATACCAGCTGTGAATTCTGTTACACAGCCCCCAAGTTGGGAAGCAAACTGAAAGCCTGGCCTAGGGCTGAATACAGCTTCCATGCCTGCCCAACCAGAAAAACTAATCAGAACTCTCAGGACACTGCGCAGCCCAACCTACTGCCTTGCTTACAACAGCAATGGAGCAGAGAGCTGAGCCAACATGGCACCATCAAAGGAAAGTAATAAAGCTCCAATAACTGACCCTAAAGTAATGGAGATCTCTGAATTGTGTGCAAAGATTTCAGAATAATCCCTTCAAAGAAGTTTAGTGAGCTTTACAGACAATTAAACAAAATGAGAAAAATAGTGCATGAGCAAAATAAGAAGTTCAACCAAAACATAAATGCTATTAAAGAAAACCCAGAAATCCTAGAGTTGAAGAACACAATGACTGATCTGAAGAATTCAATGGAGAGCCTTAATATCAGACTTGGTCAAGAAGAAGAAGGAATCAATGAACTAGAAAATAAGGCATTTAAAATTATCTAGTCGGAGGAGAAAAAAATGCAAAAGAGTGAAAAAAGCTTATGAGAGCCACAGGACACCATCAAAAGAATAATATTTGCATTATGAGAATCCTAGAAGAAAAGAGAAAAGGACAGAAAATATTTTTAAAGCAAGAATGGCTGAAAACTGTACAAACCTGGGGAGAGAAATGGACATCCACAGTTACGAGACCGAAAGGAGACCAAACAGATTGTACCCCAAAAGAGCTACAGAGACACATTGTAATTACATTGTCAAAAGTCAGACAAGAAAGAATTTAAACAGGAGCAGAAGAGCAACACATCATATACAAAGGACCACCCCCATAGACTACAGGCAGATTTCTCAACAGAAACTTTGTAGCCCTGGAGAGAATGGGGTGATGTATTCAAAATATTGAAAGAAAAAAAGCCTGTCAATTAAGAATACTGTAACTGGCAAAGCAGTCTTTCAGAAATGAATGAGATAAAGACTTTCCCCAACAAAAACTGAGGGAGTTCATCACCACTAGATCTGCCTTAAATGAAATACTAAACGGAGTTCTTCAAGCATAAATGAAAGGATGCTAATTCACATCATAAAAAAACACGAATGTAAGTGTAAAGCTAACTAGCAATGGTAAATATACAGTGACATTCTCTAATACTGTAATGGTGGTACATAATTCACTTATAACTCTAAAAGTTAAAAAATAGGGCTTCCCTGGCGTCTCAGTGGTTGAGAGTCCACCTGCCAATGCAGGGGACACGGGTTTGTGCCCTGGTCCAGGAAGATCCCATATGCCGCGGATCAGCTAGGCCCGTGAGCCATGGCCACTAAGCCTGTGCGTCCAGAGCCTATGCTCCGCAATGGGAGAGATCGCAACAGTGAGAGGCCCGCGTACCACAAAAAAAAAAAAAAAAAGTTAAAACATAAAGAAGTAATAACTACAATAATGTATCTGATGCACAATATAAAATATATTAACTAAAACATCAATAACTTAAAATGGAAAAGGGGGAGAAGTAAAAATGTAAAGTTTATGTATGCTATCAAAATGATGTTATCAGATTAAAATAGGATGTTAAAAACATGAGAAATTTTATGTAAGCCTCATGGCACCCAGAAAGAAAAAAAACTATAGCAGTTATACAAACAATTATGATAAAGGAGTCAAAGAATACCACTACAAAAAGTCATCAAGTCACAAAGAAGACAGAAAGGTAAAAAACGAAGTCAGAACACATTTTGTTAATACTGTTAATGTGATGTGTGTTAATACTGTTAATAAAGGCCATATATGACAAGCCCACAGCTAACAGTATTAACAGAAAGGTAAAAAACGAAGTCAGAACACATTTTGTTAATCAAAATGCCAATAAAAGTCTTTACTATTAGTAATTACTTTAAATGTGAATGGATTAAATTTATCAATCAAAAGACACAGAATGAATGAATGGATTTAAAAAACAAAAATCCAACCGTAAGCTGACTACAAAAGATTCACTTTAGTTTTAAAGACACACATAAACTGAGAGTGAAGCAACGGGTAAAGCTATTTTAAGCAAGTGGTAATCAAAAGAAAGCAGGAGTAGCTATATTTGTATCAGACAAAAGAGATGTTCAGCTAAAAATGGTCAAAAGAGACAAAGGGCATTATATAATGAAATTGGGGTCAATCCATCAAGAAGATATAACAGTTGTAAATATTTATGCAACCAACATCAGAGTATCTAAATATATATTTAAAAAAATACTAACAGAACTAACAGGAGAAATAAATAGGAATACAGTAATAGTTGGGGACTTTAACACCCACACTCAACAATGGACACATCACCCAGAAAATCAATAAGGAAACAGCATATTTGAACAACATTATAGACCAAATGAACCTAATAGACATATACAAACACTCCATCCAGCAACAGCAGAATACTCATTCTTACCAAGTTCACACAGAACATCTTCTAGGCTAGAATATATTTTAGACCACAAAATAAGTCTCAGCAAATTTAAGAAGACTGAAATCACACCAACTATGTTTCCTGGCTACAATCATATGAAACTATAAATCAGTATCAGGAGAAAACCTTGATAATATATGGAATATTAAACAACACAAATATATGGAAAAATATATGGAATTTATATATATGGATATATTATATATATTATATATATATAATATATATGGGAAAATATATGGAAATTAAACAACACACTTCTGAACAACCAATGTATCAGAGAAAAAATTAAAAAGAAAATTTAAAAAGTATCTTGAGACAAGTGAAAATGGAAATACAACATACCAAACCTTATGGAGTGGAGCAAAAACAGTTCTAAGAGGGAAGTTTACAGCAATATATACATATATCAAGAAAAAAGAAAGACTTCAAATAAACAACCTAATTTTATATTTCAAGGAACTAGAAAAATAAAATAAGCCCAAAGTTAGCAGAAGTAAGGAAATAATAAAGATAACAGAAATGAATAAATAGAAAACAGGATGACAAAACTAAGAGTTGGTTCTTTGAAAAAAAATACAAAATTGCCAAGACTTTACCTTGACTAATCCAGGGGGAGGGGAGAGACAGAGGGAGAGACAGAGACAGAAAGAGACAAAGAGATTGAGAACCTAAATAAATAAAAGTATAAGTAAAAGAGGAGACATTACAACTGATACCACAGAAATACAAAGGATCATAAGAAATTACCATTAATAATTATATGCCAACTAACTGGACAACCCAGAAGAAATGGATAAATTCCTGGAAACATTCACCTACCAAGTCTGAATCATGAAAAAACAGAAAATCTGAATAGTCCAATTTCTCTAAGAATAAATCAGTAATCAAAAGAAAATCCCCAATGAAGAAAAGTCCAGAACCAGATGGATTCACTGGTGAAAGTTACCAAATACTTGAAGAAGAATTAAAGCCAATTCTTCTCAAACTCTTCCAAAAAAAGTGAACAGGAGGGAATACTCCTGAACACATTTTACGAGACCAAGATGACTGTGGTAACAAAGCCAAATAAGACCACTACAAAAAAACCCCAAAAAACTATAGACCAACATCCCTGATGAATACAGATGCAAAAATTCTCAACAAAATACTAGCAAACCAAATTCAACAGCACAATAAAAAGATCATATCCCATGATTCATCCCTGGGATGCAAGAACGGTTCAACATATGCAAATCTATAAATGTGATTCATCACATTAACAGTCAGATAAAAATCATATGATCATCTCAGCAGATACAGAAAACGCATTTGAAAAATTAACACCCATTCACGATAAATATTCTCAATGAACTGGGCATAGAAGAAAAGTACCTCAACATAATAAAGGCCATATATGACAAGCCCACAGCTAACAGTATACTCAGTGGTGAAAGGCTGAAAAGCTTTTCCTCTAATGTCACTACCAGGATAAGGATACCCACTCTCACATAGTACTGGAAGTTCTAGCCAGAGTAATCAGGCAAGAAAAACAAATAAAAGGCATCAGATTCAGAAAGGAAGAAGTAAAATTGTCTTTGTTTGCAGATGACATGATTTTATATATAGAAAATTCTAAAGACTCCACCAAGAAATGTTAGCACTAATTAATTCAGTAAAGTTACAGGACACAACATCAACATACAAAAATCAGATTTCTACATGCTAACAACAAATTAACTAAGAAGTAAATAAAGAAAACAACCCATTTACAATAGCATCAATAACAATAAAATACTTTGGAGTCAATTTAACCAAGTAGGTGAAAAACTTACACACTAAAAACTACGAGACACTAATGAAAGAAATTGAAGACACAAATAAATGGAAAGACATCCCACGTTTGTGGATTGGAAGAATTAATATTATTAAAATGTCTGTTCTACACAAAGCCATCTATAGATTCAATACAATCCCTATCAAGATTCCCAAGGCATTTCTCACAAAAATAGAAAAAAAAAAATCCTACAATTCATATGGAACTACCATAGATGCCAAATAGTCAAAACAATCCTGTGAAAGAACAAAGCTTCCTGATTTTAAACTCTATTACAAAGCTATAGTAATCAAAACAGTTTTGTACTGGTACAAAAACAGACACATAGACTAGTGGGAAAGAAACAAGAGCCCAAAAGTAGATTCACACACATATATGTTCAACTAATGTTTGACAAGGAAGCCACAAACTCAATGGTAAAAAGACAGTTTCTTCAATAAATGGTGTTTGCAAAAATGTATATTCACGTGCAAAAGAATGAAACTAGATCCCTATTTCACAATATCCACAAAAATTAACTCAAAATTGATTAAAGACTTAAATGTAAAACCTGATACCATAAAACTCCCAAAAGAAAAATAGAGAATAAGCTCCTTGACATTGGTAATAGCAATGATTGTTTTGGATATGACACCTAAAACATAAGCAACAAAAACAAAAATAAGTGGGATTACAGCAAACTAATAAGCTTCTGTACAGTAAATGAAACAATCAACAAAATGAAAAGGCAACCTATAGAATGGGAGAAAATACTCTGAAACCACTCATCTGATAAAGTACCAATTTCCAAAATGTATAACAAACTCATACAACTCAATAGCAAAAAAACTCCAAATAACACAATTAAAAGTGGGCAAAGGACTCAAACAGACATATTTTCAAAAGAAATATTCAAATGGCCAACTGGTACATGAAAAAGTACTCAACACCACTAATCAACAGGGAAATGCTAATCAAAACCCCAATATATCACCTCACAATTGTCAGCATGGCTACTATCAAAAAGACAAGCAATAACAAGTGCTGTTGGGGATGTGGAGAAAAGAAACCTTTGTATACATTTGTTGTGAATGTAAACTGGTATAGACAATACAGAAAATAGTACGCAGGTTCCTCAAAAACTTAAAGGTAGAAGTACCATATGATCCAGCAATTCAACTTCTGGGTATACATCCAACAGAAATCAAATCACTGTCCTGAACAGATATCTGTACCCCCATTTCACTGCAGCATTACTTACAATAGCCAAGACATGGAAACAACTTAAACGTCCATGGGTAAATGAATGGATAAAGAAAATATGATACACACAACACACACACACAGAGGAAAATTATTTAGCCATAAAAAATAAGGAATCTTGCCAGTTGTGACAACATGTATTGACCTTGAGGGCGTTATGTTAAGTCAGACAGAAAGACAAATACTGTAAGATGTTAACTTATATGTGGGATCTAAAAACCCAAAGTCATAGAAACATAGAACAAATTGGTGTTAGCCAGAGGTGGGGGTGTGTGTGTGGAGGGAGAACTGGGTAAATGGGGTCAAAATGTACAAATTTCCAGTTATAAGATAAATAAGTTCTGTAAATGTAACATTCAGCATGATGACTATAGTTAACAATATTGTATTGAATATTTGAAAGCTGCTAAGAGAGTAGACCTTACAAGTTCAAATCAGAAAAAACTGTAACTGTAGGTGATGGATGTTAACTAAACTTATTGTGGTAATCATTCAGCAATACATACATATATCAAGTCATGTACACCAAAAATACAATGTTATATATCAATTATATCTCAAAAAAACTGGAGGGTGGGGAGCTAAACATATAACATACTACCCAATAATCATAGACCTGGGTATTTATCCTAGAGAAACAAAAACTTATGTGGGCTTAAAAACCTGTACATAACTTTTCATAGCAGCTTTATTTATATAGTCAAAAACTGGAAACAGCCAAAATGTTGCTCAATAAATGAATGAGTATACAGACTGTGGAACATTCTTACCATGAAGTATAACTCACCATTAAAAAGGAACAAACTACTATATACACAACAGCTTGGATGGATTACAAGGACATTATCATGAGTGAAAAAACTCAATCTCAAAAGGTCACATATTGTTTGATTCCATTTCTATAATATTCTTGAAATGACAAAATTATAGGCATGAAAAAGCAAGTAGTGGTTTCCAGGGATTAAGGACTTTGTTGTGGGGGGTTGGGGGAGGTGGATATGCACAAAGGAGACTTGACTATGGCAACAGTTACAGTACTCTACACAGGTGATAAAATGACATGGAACTATACACACACTGTATCAATGTTAAATTCCTGGTTTTGAATTTGGACAATAATTATGTAAGATATAACCACTGGGGACATTGGGTGAAGGATACATGTGATCTCTCTGTACTATTTTTGTAACTTCCTGTATATCTGTAATTATTTCAAAATAAAAATTAAAAGAAAAAGACAATGATATATAAATTCAAATCAGAAACTACTTTGACATTACAGTTTTGTTCTTGTTCAAAACACTTAGAACATTCAAAGAAAATTTCCTTTTATTTTTGGTGGTTCCTCAGTTTTTAAAAATAAGTTGAATGTAAAACAAAACAGCTAAAAGGTATCCAAACCTGAGACTTTCAAAAGGATAAAAACTATATTTCTTCATAGTGGCATAGGTCTTGAGAACATCAACTTAAAAAACTCAACCACAAATTTTTTATATTAAGTTCATTGTCATTAAAAATATGAATGTAATTTGGATCTGTGTTGAATTAAGTCAATTATTCAGTCTCACTGTTCATGAATAAGAATTAAACACAATGATATAAGTATAAAGAAATTCTTACTTCTACAAAGATAGTCACAAAAAGCAAACTTTACTAGAAATTTTCAAGTATTCTCAAATATATTAGGATCATACACAGCTATTCACTTTTATAAATGTTGTTAAAAGATAAAGCCTGCCATGTATACTCTACACAGAATGACAAATCCAAGAAGCTGAAGCTTTCATTTCTTAAATTAGGTTTGAGTAAGTCTGTACTTATATATTTTGCAAATGGCAAAGAACCTGGGATTGAGAGCTGAAGGAACAGGGTCTTACATGATCCATCACTTAGTAGTGACCCCTATTGAGGCTCTTTAAGGCTTTGGCTTCCTCATCTGCAAAGTGGACACGCCAATTACATTGTACTGTTGTGATGCTTAAATGATACTGATGTTAAACTAACGTTGTCAAATGGTATATAAAATATTAATGTTTAAAATCAGTAATAACATATACTTTGACAATAACATTATTAATTGTTAAACAATTCTTAAATCTTGGTAAAATATCTGTAAGGCAATTTTTTTCCTCCAAAATATTCTGTAAATTCAACATTATATTTCACTAATTTTAAGACATTCTTTCACACTTAACATATCTGAAATTGACAGATAGGTATCTTATAATCACTTTAGTTAAATAACACTCATATTTGTCATTACATATGTATGTGCATCAAAATATGAAGGATGTGTATCAGTGTCTTTGAAGAAAACCCTAAAGATAAAAATGGACACTCATTTAAGAAATGATACATCATTAATGCTCCTGATAACAGAGAACAACATTATGTAGAAAAACATGGACACTGAGATGCTGAGGCGAAGGTGAATTAGAAGAGTTAGATTCTGAATGTGAGCATCTCAGCTAATTGATTTTGCTTACTTTTTTTTAATGTGTGTACAAGGTTGATATGATTTTTTTTAAAAGGGCTTTCCATAAGTACGAAAAATTCCAAGTCATGGAAAGCTGTGTCATAGTTTAAATGGCACTTTTCTTCTTTCTTAGTAGCACAAAAAACAGTCTTGTATTTTATAAGAATGCATCTCAGCTTCAACGAAATACCTTCCTGCCGAAAACATTGAATCAATTTTCAAAACTATTCTCTTGTTTTTACTTTTAATGTGTTCCATTAAAATTTGATTTAAAAAATTATTCAATAAAAGTACAAGAATCAAGTCTAAGAACCAAGCCTTTGATATTAAGTAACGACAGAAGAGCATATGCAGGGCTTCCCTAGTGGCGCAGTGGTTGAGAGTCTACCTGCCAATGCAGGGGACACGGGTTTGTGCCCCGGTCCGGGAAGATCCCACATGCCGCGGAGCGGCTGGGCCCGTGAGCCATGGCCACTGAGCCTGCGCGTCCAGAGCCTGTGCTCTGCAACGGGAGAGGCCACAACAGTGAGAGGCCCGCGTACCGCAAAAACAAAAAAAAAAGAAGAAAAAGAGCATATGCAACTTGATAGAAGTGGAATATTAAACTAAAGTTGTGCTGTGACTGATGTGGGCTTTGATTTCATTGGGCCTTCCACTGATATTAGTTTGGTCACTGATGTTTCAACATAGAGCATTTTGCTGGCCTATTCTATTCAATATTTATTACAGAGTGCTAACTATATACCAGGTACTGTATTAGGCACTAGAGAGAGCATGGAGAATAAAGGCAGACATGATCCCTCCTTTCCTGATGTTTAGTATCTAGAAAAGAAGACTGTCAAATTATAAACTGCAATAAATACTGTGAAGAAACAACTGGGAAATAGATATAAAAATGAACAGCGGGTGGTATTCAACTTCAGATAATGACAATGTTAACAGTGAACACTTACGTAGTGCTTACTCTGTGCCAGGCTCTGTACCACATGCTTTACACACTCTTTAATTTTCAAAACAACTACTATAAAATAGATAATACTATTGTCCCTATTTTATATACAGGGAAAATGAGGCTTAAGATATCTGAAATTGATAAATAGATACCTTACAATCACTTTTGACAGGCAGCAATCATGACATATTTGTCATTACATGTGTATGTGAATTAAAATGTGAAGAATGGGTTTTCAGTATCTTGGAACAAAACCCTAAAGATAATAATAGATAGCAAGTAAGCAAGGAGATGGGATGTAAACCCAGGCACTCTGGCTCCAGAGCCCATGCTCTCATCCACTACAATATTAGGAAGAGCCTTTCTGAGAAGGTGTCATTTAAGCTGACACCCGAATAATGACAAGGTAAGGGGTTGGTGAGAGAAATCATGTATAAAGCCCTAGAATGGGAAAGGGTCCTTCAGTTTTAGGATATGAACTAAGGCCAGCATTGCTGGAGTATAGTTAATGAGAGCAAGAATGTTGGGGAGATAGGGTTACAGAAGGCTGGTGCTACCTCATGCAGGATCCTATAGGCCACAAGGAACTGGAATTTTGTTCTAAGTGCAACTGGAATTATGGAAGACTGAACTAGACAGCGACATGATTAGATTTATTTTTTTCTGGCTGATGTGTGAATGATGAATTGAGAGAAGGTAAGATAAATAGAGTCCAAGTCATTCATTTATTCAACAAATAATAGAAAATTTATGAAGTAACTATTATTGTAGTAAGCACTATTCCAGATATTGGGCATACAGTCAAAAACAATAGAGACAAGGTCCTCCACTCTGGAGTACACTTTAGAGTGGTGAACACACAAACTCCTATATCCACAATTTCTATCACTCTATTGAACATTTTCGATCAATGTACAAATTTTAGTATCTCCCATCTTTAAACAAATATCAAACAAAAATCTATCCTTTGATCTTTTACCCTCCTCTAGCTACCATCCTATTTCTTTACTCCCAGAAAAACTTCTTTAAAGAACTGTCTGCAGTAACTTTGCCACCAGTTATCATCGCAACCCACTACAATCAAGTTCCTCTTTTTCACTCTATTCAAGTTGCTCATATCACTGGAACAAAATTTTTTTAAATTTGCATGGAATACAAAAGACCCCAAATAGCCAAAACAATCTTGAGAAAGAAGAACAGGGCTGGAGGAATCACGCTCCCTGACTTCAGACTCTATTACAAAGCTACAGTAATCAAAACAGTATTGTACTGGCACAAAAACAGACACATAGATAAATGAGACAGGTTAGAAAGCCCAGAAATAAACCCATACACTTACAGTCAATCAATCTACGATGAAGGAGGCAAGAATACACAGTGGAGAAAAGACAGTCTCTTCAATAAGTGGTGCTAAGAAAACTGTACAGCTACATGTAAAAGAATAAAATTAGAACATTCTCTAACACGATATGCAAAAATAAACTCAAAATGGATTAAAGACCTAAATGTAAAACCAGATACCTAAATGTAAAACTCCTAGAGGAAAACATAGGCAGAACACTCTTTGACATAATTCACAGAAATATTTTTTTGGATCTCTCCCATAGAGTAATGGAAACAGAAGCAAAAATAAACAAATGGGATCTAATTAAACTTAAAAGCTTTTGCACAGCAAAAGAAACCATTAAAAAAAACCAAAAAGACAACCTACAGAATGGGAGAAAATATTTGTAAATGATGCAAACAAACAAGGGCTTAATTTCCAAAATATACAAACAGCTTATACAACACAATATCAAAAAAAAAAACAAACATAAGATGGGCAGAAAACCTAAATAGACATTTCCCCAAGGAAGACATATAGATAGCCAATAGGCACATGAAAAGATGTTCAACATTGCTAGTTATTAGAGAAATGCAAATCAAAACACCTGTCAGAATGGCCATCATCAAAAAATCTACAAATAATAAATGCTAGAGAGGGTGTGGAGAAAAGGGAATCCTTCTATACTGTTGGTGGCAACCTAAACTGGTGCAGCCACTATGGAGAACGGTGTGAAGGTTCCTTAAAACACTAAAAATAGAATCACCATATGATCCCACTCCTGGGCATATATCCAGGAAAGACAAAAACTCTAATTAGAAGAGATACAGGGGTTTCCCTGGTGGCTCAGTGGTTGAGAGTCCACCTGCCGATGCAGGGTACACGGGTTCATGCCCTGGTCTGGGAGGATCCCACATGCTGCAGAGCGGCTAGGCCCGCAAGCCATGGCTGCTGAGCCTGCGCATCCGGAGCCTGTGCTCTGCAATGGAAGAGGCCACAGCAGTGAGAGGCCTGTGTACCACAAAAAAAAAAAAAAAAAAAGAAGAGATACATGCACCCTTATGTTCACAGCAGCACTATTTACAATAGCCAAGACATGGAAGCAACCTAACTGTCCATTGGCAGATGAATGGATAAAGAAGATGTAGTGTGTGTGTGTGTGTGTGTGTGTGTGTGTATGTATATATAATGGAATATTACTCAGCCATAAAAAAGAATGAAATAATGCCATTTGCAGCAACATGGATGGACCTAGAGATTATCATCTAAGTGAAGTAAGTCAGACACAGAAAGATAAATATCATATGATATCACTTATATGTGGAATCTAAAAAATGATATAAATGAACTTATTTAAAAAACAGAAATAGGCTCACAGACATGGAAAACAAACTGATGGTTACCAAAAGGGAAAGGGGGGAGAGATAAATTGATAATTTGGGATTAAAATATACATACTGCTATATATACAATAAACAACAAGGACTTACCATATAGCACAGGGAGTTGTATTCAATGTCTTGTTTGGAAAAGAATATATATATATTATATATATATATTATATATTATATAAAATTTATATATATTTATTTGTATATTTATATAAATATATTATTTATTATATATATTTATTATATTCATATATATTATACATACAATTTATATATAATTTATGTACATTTATATAATTTATATATTATATATACACATATATTTATATATATTTATATAACATATATAGTATATATTTTTATATTATATATATATTATATATATATTATATATATATTATATTATATATATAATATATATATAACTGAATCACTTTGCTGTACACCTGAAACTTTATAAATCAACTATACTTCAATAAAATAAATGAATAAAATAATCAAAGAAAAATGAAAATAAAATAAATAAAATTGCTCATATCTATGTCACCACACTACCATCTTGTAGTCAAATGCTAACTTCACTCCCCTCATCTTATTAACCTCTCAGAAGTATTCACACTGTTAACTAGTTCCCCATTCTTTTCTGTGCCACAACACTTTTCAAGTTTCTTATCTCCTTCTCAGTCTAATTAAGGAGGCCTATAGCACTGTGATTAAGAGCATGGACTTCTAGACTTAGCTCTGAAGACAGGTTGTTTCAGGAGTGCTTATGGCATGGAGGACAGACATAGCAAGAGAATGTTTCCCTTTCTTGAGCAAGATAGAAAACTAATCAGTATTTCAGGTGAGAAATATGGTGGTTTAGACTAGAGACTGGAGATGGAGGGAAATAGATTTTAGCTCTATTTTAGTAGTAGAACCAATAAAACTTTGCGATAGAACAGATACAGGAATTAAAGGAAAAGGGGAAATCAAGGTTTTGCAATAGAATAAAAAGCTAATGAACATTACCTAAAAAAATCACCAAATCTTAGAGATGATCTAATTTAATGCTTTTCCATTGAAACTGATACCTGGGAGAGGTTATGTGATTTACCCAAAGTCACATAGATAATTGGTGATAGAACTGAAACTGGAACACAAGTCTCTCAGAATCCTAAGAAGCCACAGATCAGGATCTGGTAAGATGACTACTACAAGCTTGCTGAGCTATCACTTTAGTCCTTTTTCCCCCTAACCAATGCAATAAAAAATACTATAATACATTTTTGGGTTTACTGAATATAGTTAGGCAAGCTATTAACTGCACACTTTATACTGCCTTAAGAAAAAAGGGAAGGAAGCAGACAGAATATAAATATCAGTATTAGCTCATGAAGAGTAAAATCTATTCTAAAAGTTCATCAAAAACATTTGCTGAAGTATACTATTTGTAAAAGGCAAGGTACACATGAACTTCCCCTCGGGCAGTTACATTCTAATTTGCAAGATAACACACATATAAATAATTCAGGCCAATAAGGCAGTACTAGATTAATTGCCAAATTAATTATATAGACAATATATATATTTTTTTAAGTACTCTGTAGTAGTCCTTTAGGAAAAGTAAGGCTTGAGCTAAGCCCTGATGGACAAGTAAGAATTTAAAAAGTAGATAGGGAATGGGATTAAACAAACCTATAAAGAGTGTCCACTAGGGTACTAGGCTCAGGGCTGGGGGATAGGGAGTGGGAAGAGTGAGCTTTTTATACGTGTCTGTGGAGACATTCTCTTTCGTATGACATTTGAGCTGAGTCCTGAATGACAAAGAGGAACAAGGAATGTGCTGATGGGAGGAGAAGAGAACATTCTGAGAAAACAAGTACAAAAAACCACTACATTACCTACCTTTATTAGGCTCTATAGATTGAATACACAAAGCTTAGCTGAAAGGTAAAAGAGTGGACCATACGTTCCTAAACCTGAGTTTAAATAATTCCACAAATTATCTTTCTCATCTGTTTCTCCAACGGTAAAAATTACTGCATAGACGAGCATGGGATATAATGGACATAGAAGTGTTTTTAGAAATAGAAAAGTAAATATACCAAAATTGTAATAGTTCAAAAAGACAAGAATGGAAAAGTGTTAATATGGTGCTTAGATACATAAAGTTAAAAGTGGACAAATGACTTAAAATCATTGCTGGTATGGGTAACAGTACTTTATACTTTACATATCTTTACATTTTATCTTACTGTAGCTTTTTGTACATGTCTTATCTTCTTTGCCAGATTGTAAGCAGATATAGCACCTGACACATAGTATTAGCTAAACTGATGTATGAAGCCAGTACTTCATTTTACAGCCCTTTGAGGATTTGTGTTTGTGTATGTTCAAGATCTCATTTACTTGCAAATGATTGGAGGGGAATGATGATATCACGAAAAGTTAACAGAAACAAATATAGATGAAAACAGAATAAAACCTATCTTAAAGAGGATGGAAATAAGCCGCAAGTAACTGTTAATTACTACTGCTGGCTTTTAGTTGACATTCCCTGGCAGCCAAAGGAAGAAGGGAGTCGGCTGAATCCCAGTGTCGCATTTAATCTACCACAAAGTTAGGCATTTAAATTCATCTACACAGATCAACTTTTCCCTGGACCAAAACCGCAAGGATCTTTGATCACAAGCAAATAACTGATCAAAGGCACAGAGTTAATTATGAAGGGCTCCTGAAATTATGCAACTTGGTTCTGTTGCTTTCAGAGCAAAGACCTCTGATAACAATGGGACCACCCACCGGTGCCTCAACAACAGAATCCTCAGTTTTCTCCCTAGGGCTCTGGCCCAGGCTTGGCAGCCACAAAAACCGCACCTGGGTCACTTTATGGCCTCAACACAGTTAGCTGCTTGGTAGCAGCCTTGGATTCAGGCAGGGTCCGCGCCCTACACTGGAGGCAATGCAGAGTCTTTGCCCCAGCCTTAGAAGGCAGGTTTCAGGGAGGGCTGCTAGGGTTGGAGTGTCTAGATGAGTTTCGGCCTAAGGGGACAGGGGAGGAAGGCAACTCAGGGCCGCGGGAAACACAACTCTTGGGGGCACCATGCAGTCCCCTTCCTGCCACAGAAACCTCTCCCGCCCTGGAACACGAAGGAGCGGCACTGGTAGCCTAAGCCAAGAAAATTCTCTTCTCTGTGGTTAATAGGGGCCGATCCTGGTCCCCAGGAATAAGACGCTACCATCCCACTCCTCTCTCACAGCTCAGAAATCACCCACCTGGAACTGCAGTCTCCGAAGTCTCCACCCCAGTCTCTGCCTCCACAGGCCTGATTGCGATTGGCTTGCACCTCTGTCCCGTTATCTCTTCTCCAAGTGTGAGTGGCGTTCTATACGCTCTTGGCCTTTGTCCCTCCCTTCGCTCGCCTCCGAAGCCCCGCCCCACGTGACGGTCACGCGTTGCCGCAAAGCGCAGAGGAGGGTCTCCACTTCCGCTCCCGGGGGAGGAGGTGGCAGAGTAGGCGGCGTGGAAGTGAGGGCTCTCGGTGAGCAACGTGCAGTTGACGTAGCGCGACGCTCCGCCCCCTCCGCCCGAGCGCCGGGAGGAAGTGGGTGGGGCACTTTTAGCGTCCGCGCCATCAAGCCCGAGGTGGCGGTGAGGTTTTCAGTGTATGGTTTTCCCCGCTAAGCGATTCTGCTTGGTGCCAGCAATGGAGGGCGTGCGCTGGGCCTTTTCCTGTGGCGCTTGGCTGCCGAGCCGAGCCGAATGGCTGCTCGCGGTGCGATCGATCCAGCCCGAGGAGAAGGAGCGCATTGGCCAGTTCGTCTTTGCACGCGACGCTAAGGCAGCTTTGGTACTACAGGTCTTTCGTATTGAGGGCCGAGGAAGCAGATGTTGGGGATGGTGGGCCGGGCTGTAGAGACTCCCCCCTCCCACGCTAGCGTCGGCGCCAGTTTGTGGCCGCCCCAGGGCGAGAGTGGTAGGTGCTGCTGACTCTACCGTGTGTGCGCGCGGCCTGGTCTCCACCGTCTTTGTAGTCTCCTCGGAGGCCTCGTCCGCTGTAAATATTAGCCCCTCCCCCGTTGTAATTGAAAATAGAGATCGTGCTAAACCCTAAAATAGGTGTTGAGAAGGCCTACAAAGTAGTTCTTTTTACCCACAATGTTTTTTTTTCTTATTTTTAAGTTATCAAAATTTATTTTTCCTTGCTTGGGCCCATAGCACATTCTTAGCCTGTTAAGTATCCTACCATTCTCCTGCACGTGATAGGCCCTAAGAAATATTGACAGTTATGATTTACTTTAGCCTTGCACGCCGTGGAACTGGAAGAGTCCAGCCTCCTTTTACCAGGGAAACTTAAGTCAAGGAAGGATGCAGTCCTAGGCATACCTTTCTGACTAAATAGTTTGGGAAACAGTACTTTAGATATAATTGTTTATTTTACTTACGTATTTTTAGCAACAAATGGAAACGGGTTTCAAAACAACTTCTGTGTATATAGCGCAGTTTGAAACAGCTTCTAATTACCATCAAAGACTGTTACCTTGAAAATGTTCCTCTGTCAAAGCACTTTTTCTTTTGAAATGTGGGCTGATTGATTTTTGAAGGCATATTGGTGAATATTTTTATACTTTCTGTAATTTGTAAGAAATTGTCAAATTCAAACTCGTGCAGTATTTAAAAGTCATTGTTTAGAACTGAAGGGAAAAAAACTTGGAAGATTTTTCAAAATATTATATGCCTTGTTATACCCTTAGGTATTTTTGTGTGATTTTAGTCATTTCTTTTTTAAAATATACATATATTTTTAAAATTTATTTAATTTATTTCTTTTTGGCCGCGTTGGGTCTTCGTTGCTGCACACGGGCTTTCTCTAGTTGCGGCGGGGGGTGGGGTGGGGGGGCTACTCTTCATTGCCGTGTGCGGGCTTCTCATTGCAGTGGCTTCTGTTGGTGCAGAGCACAGGCTCTAGGTGCGCGGGCTTCAGTAGTTGTGGCACGTGGGTTCAGTAGTAGTGGCTCGTGGGCTCTAGAGCGCTGGCTCAGTATTTGTGGCACACAGGCTTAAGTTACTCTGTGGCATGTGGGATCTTCCCAGACCAGGGCTCGAACCCGTGTCCTCTGCGTTGGCAGGTAGATTCTCAACCACTGTGCCACCAGGGAAGCCCCATTTCTTTCTTAATAATTAATGGAGGGAGAGAGTGGATGGGGTATATGTGAAAAAAGATAGGTCATGCATTGCTAATTGTTGAGCCCAGTGATAAGTATATATGATCTAGAAATACATGCACATATGCACAGAGATGTAAGTACAACAAGGTTGCTCAATGGGGAATTTTTTTTATAATAGTAAAACTAGAGCCAGCCTAAAATATCCAACAATAGGGGATAGTCAAGTTGTGGTACCTTGATAGTATGAAATGCACAGGCCAGATGGTTATATACAAACATAAAATAATCCCCAACACTTAGAAATTTAAAAGATTATACATGGTAGAATAGTACATATAGTAGGATTTCATATAAATGGATAGATAGTAAAAGCAAATGAACATATTTTGGGTACTTAGAGAAAAGACTGAAGGGATGAATACTTGATAACATTGGTTGGTTACTTGTTAAGGGGAGGGAGGGAATTGCTAAAGAGGGACTTTAAGTTGTCTGTCTTCATAAGCATTTCTTAAATCTTAAAGCAGGTATTTAATACTTAGGTACTTTTTAAAAGCTTTAAGAAATGAATATTTTAGAAACCACAAAAATAGACTTTGTATGTTATAGGCAGTGTTACCTAAATCTTTAGTACAGACATCAATACTTAACAAATGTTTTATTAACAGGCTGGTCGTCTGATGATGAGGAAATTAGTTGCAGAGAAATTGAATATACCTTGGAATAATATTCGTTTGCAAAGAACTGCAAAAGGAAAACCAATCCTTGCGAAAGACTCATTGAATCCTTACCCCAATTTCAACTTTAACATCTCTCATCAAGGAGACTATGCTGTACTTGCTGCGGAGTCTGAGCTACAAGTTGGAATTGATATAATGAAGACTAGTTTTCCAGGTAATGTTGCATTTTTGTAGTACAAGAGTTATTAAGTGTCTTCTCTTAGTTCTTACCTGTTGAATAATATCAGACAAGGAGATGTAGATATTTAAGTTTAGGAAAAATGTGCTCGTACTCAAGGGTAGTATATCTGAGAGAGCAGGGTATTGTCGACTGAAAAAAATGCACAACCCAAAACTTGAGAATTATTCTGCAGACTTTCTGAGGACTCAAGTCCGGGAAGCAGCCTCTCAAATAGCTCTGAGAGACTGCTCCAAAGAGATAAGGGAGGAACCAGGATATATAGGAGTTTTTTGCAACAAAAACCCGGTAGTCAGAACATAAAAAGATTACTGTTAATTAAAGAAAACCAAACATTTCATTAATGAATTTAGCACTTTTCTATGTATGGGAAGATGCAAGAGTTTGGGCTTACTGAAATTATTCCTTTGATATGCACCTTAACTGTCTAGGGCCAGTATCCTGCTTTTCTCCATCCTGAATCCCCTCAGGGTGCACAGTTGGGGGTGGCTGTTGGCTTGAGGGCCCCAACATCCTTTGTTTACTATATATTTTCTTGAATGTTAACAGACTTCTACATAAAAGATAGATTCTTCGTTACTGGGGATTCGTATAATACTTTGCCTAGAGGCAAAGTGAAAACAAAGGTTTTCTTTTTGAATTATACCTCAGCTTGTTAAGTAAGACTAAATTTGAAACTATTCTCAAAGACTGTTAAATTTTCTAAAGAACAGTTTTTCCATAGCTCAATATTTTTTATTTAAGTAGTAGATGTTCAATCAAATTGAACTCAACAGGGAGTCAATTTTGAGTATCATTCTATTAAAAAAATAGTAATTATATGTATTGTAAGAACTTGGTTTCATTTAAGTCTTTCCCAGAATTAACCAATTAGTTGTTGGTTTGTTTAAAAAAGAATAATCTCAGTGGTAAAGTATATTGTAGTCCTTAAGTAGAGATAACATGTATTTGTACTGTATCTAAATATAGCTCTTTGTAGCACATTTATATAAATGGAAATGAAGAGCAAGCAATTATTAAAATATTTTAAGTTGTTTATATTTTGCCTTAGAAATTTGTAATTGGTGGCTGTAGGAACTGCTAACATTTATTGTGGTGTTGACTATACCTAGGTAATTTTACTAGAACACAAGTTCTCTCAACTACTCTATAACTTTCATCATCACTAACATTAGTGTGCACTTACTGTGTGCCATGGCATTTTCCTAAGTGCCTTACGTATATTATGGGGTGGGTGGGACACAGCATACTATCATTTTTATCAGAAGATAAGTAACAGGATAAGAAGAAAGCTGTTAAAATAAGAGAACCAACATTTTCCTAATTTCATAGTGCAGTTCCCTAATCTCCACACTGTGTCTACCACAGGATCTTTGCTTATGTTTCCCTTGGACTGGAATATTTGTAATAACTTTACCCCCACCCCCATTTCTGCATAGGTAAATTATTTACTGGTTAGCTTTCACTTTAGTCTTACTTTAGGGAAGCCTTTGTGGACCTTCAATCTAAGCCAGGTTCTTTTGTTCTAGGCTCTCATAAAGTATATTTCCTTCATTCCAATAATATATTTCATTTTATAATTATTTTTCAGGATGTTGATTTTCTTCCCACTGGTCCTTACAAGCTGTATGAGAGCAGGAACTATGTTAGCTACTTCTGATAGTAGCTATATCTGCTATCACGTCTGGCACCCTACCTAGTTCAAAATAATGTGCAATAAATATTTGTCAAATGAATGAATAAGCACTTTGTGCTGCAGTAGTTAGGCCTCAGGGTATTGCTGTGAATCTCCTCTCTCATCTTTATTGTCAGTGTCTTTGCTTTGAATTTTCCCACCAACAGCTTTTTCTCTGACCTGCTCATAAATCTATTAAACCTCTATTCTTAACTTTGTTCAGAAGGAGGCTATACTAATGATAGCAGGGGTTCTTGACCCTGGATAAGCATCAAGTCATTTTTTTTTTAACCTCCTGAAATTGTTTGCTACATTTTGTATGCACAGGTACATTTTTCTGAGAGAGGATCTGGTTTTTTGCAGGGTCATAGAAGGCTTATTGTGAACCTTATCAACGAACCACTGTTACAGAGGATTCAGAGTGAGCATGCAAATGAGCCCATAAACTTCATAGCTTTCTGTGGTCCTTATGTGACCTTTCCCTAAAAATCAGAAATTATTGGAGAGACCATTGCTCCTTAGAATGCAGTCAGTACAATTACACAGTAATGGTTGGCTCATCAGGTTGATATCTGCTTAGAAATAATGCCTGTGAGACACAGATTTAATTACAGTTGGCTTAATGGGCAATGTTGGCTTATGGTCAATACCAGATAAACAAGTAAGTACTAATTGAAACTTAATAAATGATAGGAAGGTAATTGAGCAAAAAGTGAAGATTCTGTTAATTATATTTTATTAGACTTTTTTTATCCACCATCTTTTTTCATTGCTCTTGTTTGACTAATCACAGTATCCAGGCCTTTTCCTATTTGGCTCTTTCATTGCCAAAAAGCTATTGATATATCCAGTAATGCATTGGGGAAGAGCTGTTTTCCAGTTGCCATTAGTATTGTTACTGTGTCACTAGTGTCTGAAAGATTAATGGACACAGCATCATTTCTCAGGAAAGTAGACACTGGTTTACTTCACTGGCGATTCATTTGAAATGCTCTGCTTATCAGAGTAAGTGAGGAAATTGAGCAGGGAAGGTTTCCAAGAGTTGCTAAATGGTGGAGGGTAAAACAGTATAGGAGCAAGGGAAGTATTGTACTTTGTTTCGGGCATTGTTATTAGATTATCAACTCTCAAGATGGAGTTAGACTTTGGGGACATCGTGAGTATATTGTAAGACTCAGTTCTATTACTCCCATTTTGTCTGCAGGTCAACATCATGTAGGAACTTGTGGAGTCTTTCCTTATCACATTAGACATTTCTGCTAGGTGCAGATCATTTC
Organism: Globicephala melas; assembly: GCF_963455315.2. Lineage (NCBI taxonomy): Eukaryota > Metazoa > Chordata > Mammalia > Artiodactyla > Delphinidae > Globicephala > Globicephala melas. The sequence continues at coordinate 82,119,388 of NC_083321.1, forward strand.
CCGCCATCTCCCAGTTCTCCCATTGCTGCTATGGCAGGGCAGGAGAGAATATATTGATGGATGTAAGAAGTTTTGGGTTTCTCCCTTCTAGCCAGATGCTAGAAGGACCCTATTGTAACCACCACGTTATTCTCTACTTAATGGAGAGAGGAAACTTATACAGAAGTAACTGGTGCATACTTGGCACTCAGTAAATAATTGTTTAATGGATATCCAGAGAAGAGGGATTATAAGATATTGGGGGCCCTAGTATAGATAAATTGCCAGTGCAATACAATCCCAACCCTGTGGTCAGGAGTGGGGTGAGGTGTTTTGTGGGTCATCTTTATAATTTGCTGTACCCAATTGAGAAATATTGGTTGTTTTTCCTTCATTTTCTAATTTTTATCTACCACTAAAGGCTTTTGCAGTTAGAAGTATAAAAGTAAGGATTGTATAAAGTATAAAAGTATGAATTGTTCAGTTTGGTTCCCATGTTTACAAGGCAAGATAAGAGATACAGTATAAAAATTATTAAAATTTGGGAAAAGACTGAAAATATTTTTCCCCACAGGTTTATACTTTCAAGTTCACATTTTTGTTATAAACTTTGCTGGATATTAATTGGCAGGACAAAATGACTCAATATTTTGAGATTTAATACTAATTTAATAACTTTGAAATGACTGTATCATAGAACTACTCCTCTTGAACAGTTGTTATGTAAATTACGTACAGTAAGTATAAAGTAAGTGGTGATATTATATGGTAGCTATGGTAGAGCCTATTTGTTGTCTCTTTCCACCATACTATTTATAGCACTATTTTAATAGCTTCCTGTTTGGTTCCCCCTCTTCACTTCTGTTCTCTCTCAGTACATTCTTGGTACAGAGTTAGAGTGGTCTTTAAAAATTTCCTTAAAGCAATTTTCTTAAAACTTTTAGGTTGGTTCATAATAAAATTCAGTCCCTTTAACATGATTTTATCGTCTTATTCTCATTTATCTCTCCATTTGCATTTTTAGCTGCTCTCTGCTCACTATTTTCTGTCCATACTCATCTTTTATTACCTTGAATGTAGTAGACTTTTTCCTGTTCAGGTCATTTCAGAAAAGCTGATCGCTCTGCCTGTTCTTCTCCCCACTCTTTCGTGAGTACCTTAGACATGAAGGATGAGAAGTAGCCAGTACCAGTACCTCCTCAGAAAGGACTTTCCTGACCACCTGATCTTGTTTTCCTTCATGGCCTTTCTCATTTGTAATTATAACTTAGCTATTTGATTATTATCTGTTCTCCTTCATTAAATAAGTTCAGGAGCTATGCTTGTTTTGTTTTTGCCACAGTATACCTAGTACTTAGCAGCATGTCTAGCACATAGCAGGTGCTCAGTAAATATTTATTGAATGTACAAATAATAGGAGTTCTCAGTTTCACACAAAATATTCCTAAAATTTGTTGAAAAATTAAAAAGTGGTTATGCAACTACAGTGAAAAATGATATTCATATCAGATTCTAGTTGGAATATAAACTGTTCTCATCAGTGAGTTGTGATTTAAAATAGTTCTTCCTTCGAGTCTTCTTCCTCACCCTGCATTTATCTCCCTAGCTTCTTCTCTCCTGCATTTGCATCCATCAGATTCGGTTTCCAACTTTGTTGCTGCTACAGTCTATAGTGTCCAACTTAAAATTTTTCAACTTTATGATGGTTTAAAAGCAATTCAGTAGAAGCCATACTTTGAATTTTGAATTTTGACATTTTCCTGTGCTAGCCATATGCCATTCCATACTCATAATGCTGGGCAGCAGCAGTGAGCCATAGCTCCCAGTCAGCCACACAATCACGAGGGTAAAACAACTAGTACAACCATTCTGTTTTTCACTTTCAGTACAGTATTCAGTACATTTCATGAGGTATTCAACACTTTATTATAAAATAGTCTTTGTGTTAGATGATTTTGCCCACCTGTAGGCTAATGTAAGTGCTCTGAGCACATTTAAAGTAAGCTAGCCTAAGCTGTGATGTTCCATAGGTTAGGGGTATTAAATGCATTTTTGACCTAAACTATTTTCAACTGAGTAATGCGTTTATCGGGACGTAACCTTATCGTAAGTCAAGGAAGATCTGTATTCCACTATTGTTTGTGATCTACATTCTTTTTGGATCTGCATTTTGCAGGATGTGCAAACTGTTGTTTTTTGTTTTTTGTTTTTTTTTAACTTGGAGATTTACAGCCAGCAAGCAGCTTAAATAAGTCACACTTCTCTTTGTGCTCTGAACTTGCTGGAAAACCAGGTCTTTACTGGCAGGTAGTTTTCCCCCTTTCCAAGTTACAGGATGGGTCTTTTCCACTGTGCAGAGGATTTGAGTGGGATCACAACATAGAACTAGTATTTATTGAACAACTTCTCTGTGTTAAATGCCTTCTATGCATTATCTTATTTCACCCTCTTAAGCCTAAGTTATAAGTTATTGTTATTTTATGGAGTATGTTAAGACATTTGCCCAAGGCAACCAAGCTGAAAAGTAGCATATCATGGATTTGAACCCATACCTCAAAGCCTATATTTTTAGACACTGCATTCTATAATATATGACCTCTCAATACTAGATTTTATTGATACCTGTTTAAGGATTTGCAAGTACAAAATCTGAAAAATTCCATGGAACTGGGTTAAATGAATTTAAAGTTTTTGTGAAGGAACTGATATCTAAGAAGAGTATACAAAGTTTAGTGAGAGGGAACTTGCCTTAACAATTTTTTATATTAGGCATTGTAAACAAAAGAGTGTGGTGTTAGCAAAAGAATAGACAGCTAGGAGGGTTAAAGGTTAGTGCCCAGTATTTATACATAATATTTCAATTCAGCGGTTAAAGATTATTTATTAAATGGTGCATTACACTAATCACTAGGGTAGCTTGTTAGCTACTTGAATTTGCTCTTCTGTGAACTACTTATTAATCTTTTCTAATCCATGTATAAAAGCTCTTTATGTATTATGGATATTGACACTTCATTGACCAAATCTGTTACAACTATTTTCCCACTCTATTATTTGTTTATCTTTTGAATTTGGTTGTATTTTTTGCCATATGAATTTTGTCTTTTATTTAATTAATATATCTAACTTTTCCTTGATAAATTCTGAACTCTGTCTCATTTAAAAAAAAAATAAGTTGGTAAAAGATTTACTCCAACTGTAGGTTATAGAGTCTCCTAGATTTTGTTCTAAAATTGCACTTTTTTTTTTTTTAACATTTAAATCTTTAATTCCCCTAAAACTTGTGTGTATATGTTTTACATACTGATGGCTCAACAGTCATACCACCACTAGCATTGGCTAGATTGGGAATAAACATGTAAAGTGCCTGGAATTATTAAGTACTTAATAAGTAAATGTTAGCTCTAAGGTGGTTGTGATAGTTATTACTGTTATATGTATAGAATGGTGTTTCTGAAATGGTGGCCAGGATATTAAAATCAGCCAGGATGCCTGTTAAAAATGCAGGTTCCTTGAAAAAAATGCAGGTTCATTGAAACCCTCCCAGACCTCTTCAACTAGAATTTCTTAGATACAACCAAGGATTCTATATTCAGACAATTTCTCAGGTGATTGTTAGACCTATTAGCGTTTGGGAAACACTATATTAGATGTAATTTATAGAGCCAACAAAAAGAAAGATTGTAACCCATCAACTTTTTTTTTCATGAGTAAAATTGTCTGAAAGCCATTAGATCCTTGTTACACAGTGTACAACAGAATTAATTAGAATTAAATTTTAATAACAATTACTAGAACACAATAGAATTGTATATTTGGCCAGATTTCTGAAAGAAGGATGCCTTTTAAACTTACAAAGATAAGAAGAACGGGCAAAGTTAGCATATGTAATTGATTTTATATTAAATCTCTTCTCGCAAACTGGGGCAAATAAGACAGACAGAGGTTAATATTGTTAATATTTAAAATACTTGTAAGTATTGATAGAAAAGTCACTTAAGACTTACCTAATGGGCACAGTGGTTAAAAATCCGCCTGCCAATGCAGGGGACATGGGTTCGAGCCCTGGTCCAGGAAGATCCCACATGCCACGGAGCAACTAAGCCCGTGTGCCACAACTACCGAGCCTGTGCTCTAGAGCCCACATGCCACAACTACTGAAGCCCGTGCTCCGCAACAAGAGAAGCCACTGCAATGAGAAGCCCGCGCACATCAACTAGAGAAAGCCGGCACGTAGCAACAAAGACCCAACACAGCCAAAAATAAATAATAAATTAATTTTTAAAAAATACATTAGGGCTTCCCTGGTGGCGCAGTGGTTGAGAGTCCGCCTGCCGATGCAGGGGACACGGGTTCGTGCCCCGGTCCGGGAAGATCCCACATGCCGCGGAGTGGCTGGGCCCGTGAGCCAAGGCTGCCGAGCCTGCGCGTCCGGAGCCTGTGCTCAGCAACGGGAGAAGCCACAACAGTGAGAGGCCCACGTACCGCAAAAAAAAAAAAAAAAAAAATACATTAAAAAAAGAAAGACTTACGTAATGAATGGACAAAGACTTGATAAAACATTTCACAAAAGAGGATATATATATAAAACAACTACCACAATAGCCTTAGAGCTAACATTTATTTGGTACTTAATAGCTCCAGGCCCTTTATATGTTTATTTCTTAAACTATCCAGCTCTTTTTCCCTATTTTATAGCTTAAGAAACAGCCATAGTGAAGTTAAATAAATAATAGTAAAGAAGTGTTAGAGCCAGGATTTGAACATTTGACTCCAGGGGTATAACACTAAAGCTAAGAGTATATGAGTGTGTCTGTATAAATGAATTAAATTGTGTGCATGAATGTATTAGTTTCCTAGGGCTCCTAACAAAGTACCAAAAACTTGGTGTCTTAAAAAAACAGAAATTTATTCTCTGACAGTTCTGAAGGCCAGAAGTCAAAGTGTTGACAGGGCCATGTTACCTCTGTAGATTCCAGGAAAGAATTCTTTGCTTCTTCCTAGTGTCCTGGCAATCTTTGGCATTCCTTGAGTTGTAGCTATATCAGTTTACTTTCTACCTTCATTGTTATGTTGCCTTTTTCCCTGTATTCTCTCTTCGTGTCTAAATGTTTCTCCTTATAAGGACACCAGTCATTGGATATAGGACCCACCTTAATCCATCCTAATTTGATTGCACCTGCAAAGACTGTATTTCCAAATAAGGTCACATTTTTAGTTTCTGTGTGGGCATGAGTTTTGGAAGACATGGACCCTCACAGTTCAAACCCGCCTTGTTCAAGGCTCAACTCTATAAATTATTTTGTTGTAGGTTACTACTCTGTTTAATAAACTTTCTAGTTGCTCTGTGACCTTGGTTAGTTGATCATTGCAGAACACTTAGTTAATATCTAGTGCTGCTTTCCCTAAAGATTAAGCTATAAGATGAGGGATCTGGCTTTTCTAAACCTGGTTAGTGGTTCTATGTAAGTTTCTCAGTTATTTTATCTTTATCTTTTTTTAACTTAAGTTCTTATATGTCTATTAAATCAAATATTGTAATAGACATGAATATGTGTTGGTATTATTAGGAGGCTTTGCCAACTTATGTGTCTAATAATTGTGCTGTCTCAGCTAGTTTGAGGGGCAAACGTACTATTCTGGTATTTCCTACTGATTTTTTTTTAATTCCAATTTCCTAGATAAACTAAGTCCTTAACAGAGTACTCATTCACTGTGTATTTTCACCATAATGCCACAATGTGGCGCTGTTGTCTTTGGCTGAATATTTACAAAGTCATCTTTTTCTGTTGCTGTCAATCTCTTATTTTGTGGGATATGATGCTCTCAAAAGTATATGAAAACGCACTCATATCGGATATTTTTAAGCTGTACATGATCAGTTATGATTCTTTTCCAGTGGTTGTGCTAGATTGCTTTTTATGTTAAATGAGTTTTTTTTAATTAGTGTGAATATTTAAATTTTTTCTTCGATTGCCCCATCATATTTATGTAAAAATCAGGGGGTTTCTTGAAGGTTATGGAATTATAACTTGAAGAAACCAACAAACATAATGACACTATAGATGACAACAGGCATATCTTTTTAAATTTTAGGCTTTTTGGATAGTATTCTGTTAAAACTACAATTCCACTCAAAATATATAATGCTGTCTTCCAAAATCCAAGGTAGCTGTTCTTCTCATTGTTCTTATTTACACTATTTGTACCCGAATCTATTCAAGAGGAAACAGTTTACAATTTATGTAGGTATAGTGCTCCCAGTGTTTAAAATCTCCAGATTTACTTTTATAACTTTTGCAAGCTTGCTTTCTTTACTTTCTTTAGTGTTTTATCTGTCAAGCCAGTATGTACTAGTGATGCATTGCATTTTAATAAGACAGTCTTTATTTAAGGGGCTTGAGGAATAAGCACCAGACTATCAAAGGGGGTTCATAGACCCAAAAGGGTAAGAATCTCCTGCCCTGCCCTGGAACTCCTAAGGTCCCAGTTTAATATTTCAGTGCTATTGCGTGAAATGACTTTACAGCTTTGCAGGGCTTTTAGGAAATAATAGCCTTTTAACATTAATATGAACAGATACAAACAATAAGCATTAGTTGATTAATAAAAATGGATTGTAAAGTTATCTTTCTTACGAATAGTAGAGGACTAAAGAGTAGACAGATTAATTAAATGAGTCTGTTGAACTTGAAAACAAACAAGGAAGTGAAGAAGTGAAGTGAAGAACCACATATCACTGGAATGTCATTAGAAATATTTCCTAGGTAAACAAGAGGAGACTGTTTTGACCATTTTGAAGTAGGGATGGTGGGGGAATTGTAGACGATTTTGTGGGAGAGCTCGTTTTTAATATTTTCTACCCTTGAGGTAACTATGGAAAAGGTACTTGGTTACTGTAGGAGAAACTTTAAACTCTCTATGAACATAAGGACCCATGTCTGTTTTGATTATCATGATATTCCTGGCATCGAGCACTTGGGTATTTTTAGAGTGAATGATATAGTTGTCGTTCTAAATGTTGAATCCTCATGGGGTTAGTTAGTTGTTAAATGCCAGTAAAGCATTAAGTAGGGGAATTGACATATTTCTTCTTTCCAGACATGCTATGGTTGCAGCCAGTTGGGAATGTCAGATTTTGGAGTTGAGTATTTTAGAAATGGGAGTTGCGGAGTAGACAAGCTATGTTAACAGAATCTGCAGAGGGACTACTTTCAAGAGGCTTACTGGAAGTAATGCAATCATGAACTAAGGATACAGGGCAATAGAGCATTTAGGAGTAATTTACCACATAATAGTTAATGTACATTTATTCATATAGTAAACATTTGTGATTCACCTACCTTGTTGCCAGACTTTCTGATTGACCAATTAGGCTGTAATTGTGTGAGGCTAAGAACCATGACTGATTTGTTTTTAACCATTAGGTCAATTCATATTGGTATAGTATTTGTACACATTCTACATACTTGTACAATAAGTAAGTGAATGATGATAGAAGGTTTCTGTTTAGTAGTAAAGATAGACAAACACATAATTATAATATTTTGAAAAAATATATGAAAGACATACCATATATTTTAATTTGTGTCTTAGTTCTGGGAGTCAGATCCTTTGAGTTCTATTCATTTTTAGGATGCTATGTAAAATTTTATTGTCTATGGAACAGTGGAGCTAAGGATATACTTGAGATTTTTTAAAAAATGAGCCAATAGAACAGAAATTAAAATCTGTTTTTGTTTGGAAAAGTCATATTAGAAAACATGTTTAAAAACAGTTATTGTGAAGGAAGTAAGTGTATATTAACTTTCCAGTCATGTTAATAACTTAGGATAAAAGAACACTCCTTAGCTTTCTACCAGTTCCCCCAAAATTATAGTAAAGAAATTGTTCCCTGATTTTCCTGTGAAATGGCAAAGCAAAATTTTAAACCCCAGCATACTATTGCTCTATTTTAAGAGTACTTGTTTTGGATTTCTGATATTCTCTCATATATAGGAAATTTCCCCTAGTTATTTAAGATTTATAATAGCTTGGCTGCTAAATTTTATCAAATTTTTGGTGAGCATCTATATAGAACCATATGTTTTTTTCTCCTTAATTATTTAATAATTCACAGAATTTCACTGTTCTATTAAGCTACCCTTCTCTCAGCTTATTTTGATTTGCTGATATTTTGTTTAGGGTTATTGTGACTGTATTCAAAAGTAAAGTTGGACTATAGTTTTCTTTTATGCGCTGTCTAATAATTTTGGTAATTCTCTGTTTCCTCAATTGACAGGTCGTGGTTCAATTCCAGAATTTTTTCATATTATGAAAAGAAAGTTTACCAACAAAGAATGGGAAACAATCAGAAGCTTTAAGGATGAATGGACTCAGCTGGATATGTTTTATAGGAATTGGGTATAATTTCTTTCTAGTTTTGAGAGTAAGCCCCTGTGTTGATTCCATTATCTTTGCTAAAAACAGGAGCAAAAGTCCTGTGGTAAACCTGTAGTTCATACAGTGTTTGAAGTAAATAAGTCATTACTTGGGAACTTCATGATTTTTATGTACACATTATTATATTCTAATGACATTTAAGAAAATTTAACATATATTTAATGCTCAACTAGAAGATACTCTTAAAGCTAAAAACAAGACAGTTTATCAGTATTTATAAATAAGGTTTTCTGTCTTAAAGGATCTCGTACACATGAGACCTTATTTAACATATAATATTTATTATGTGCCAGAAAACATTATTGTAAGCCCTTCATAAGTTAGTTAATTATCATAACAACCCCACTAGTAAGGTACTACTATTATTACATGTTATACATGAGGGAATGGAGGCAAAGGGAGCTTAAATGATTTGTCTTAAGTTCTCACAACTGGTTTGTTTCCATGCTACTATAAGGGTAAAAATAAATAGCTTATAGCTGTAAAGTAGTAAAGAATTAAAAATCCATATGTTTTGGGGACAGTAGATTTTATGAACAATTTACTAAAGCTCTAAGAGAAAATGTCTGTCTGTATCTTAGGCACTGAAAGAAAGCTTCATAAAAGCAATAGGTGTTGGATTAGGATTTGAATTGCAGCGGCTTGAATTTGATATATCCCCATTAAACCTGGATATAGGCCAAGTTTATAAAGAAACACGTTTGTTTCTGGATGGGGAAGAAGAAAAAGAATGGGCATTTGAGGTAAGAGATTTATCAGAATTGCTATAACTATAAGCATTTTCTTATTTTGTGCATATGAGCATACGCTTAACTTGGGGAGGCTAGTCGTTGAAACTAGACACATTTGGAATCCAGTCTTTGTGCTCTGAAGGTAAAGTCAGGGATACTCTGAGCACAATAACATTTAAGCTGATACTTGAAAGATAAGTCATATTGCATTAAGTAAAAGAGAAGGGAAAAGAGGCCCTGGAATAAAACAGCTTTGTGTGTATGAACAACTAAAGGATGCCATTTTGCCAGTGTACTGTGTTGAGGGGATTTGAGAGAGATGCTATGTTAGGCTGATGATATCATGTAGGGCATTATGGGTTGGTTAATATTTTGGTCTCTTTCTTTATTTGGTTTTTGTCACTAGGAATTCTTGGTTGCTAGTGAGAAAAACCTAACACAAATTCATTTTAGCCAAAAAGACATTATTGTAGGTTACTAGAGTAATTCATATAACCAGGTTTCAGAATTGGCTAGAATTAGGGACTGGAAAACTCAGAACTCATTTTATCTTTTACTTTTGCCTTCCTGGCTTTAGTTTTCTCCCACCCACATTTCTCATTCTGTACACCAGCTTTCTTAACTTTATCTGGTCTGTGTGGCAGGAAACATGACTGCCTACCACTCTTATGTGTAACAGTTTGTAGTTTAAAAACCCTAAGAGATTGGTGAACTCCCTTTCTGTTCAAGCCCTATAAGCCCTGGAGAAAGGCTTAGGTTGGGTGTTAGGTGCTTATCTCTTGACCAATCATTGTAGCCAACGAAGTGTGTTACAACTTGTATCAAGTGTCCAGAGCCCAGCAAATGGATTGTATTATAATATGGTTGTTCCCATAGTCATCAGAATTGTGTACAGAGAAAGTCAGTATCCAGAATAAAGAATTCATGATGAATGGATAAAATAGAAGGTGTTTACTAATTTTCTCAAGGGAATTTAACAAGGTTTAAATAGAGAGTGGTAAGATCAGAATTGTATTTTAAAACCATGTTCCGTCTATGATGGTATATGGAGGTTAAGGAAGTGAGGTGATAAAGATGTTATGATCAATTCTGTGACTTATATGACCATCTGTTGAGATACTGAATACTAGAGAACAAGTGGGATTTAAGTTTGAGATACCATAAAAACATCTAAGTGAAGTTGTCAAGCAGGCGAATAGAATGAAAGGCTGGGCTAAAGGGAAAAAATCATAATCATTAACACGTGGATGGTAGTTGAAGCCATGGGATTTACAGTTGCGGCAATGAGATTACCTAAGGTAGAATTGAGAAAGACCAAGGACAGAGTCCTGAGAATACTTTTTAAAGGTGGAGTGGGGAGGAGAATAAGAAAGAATGACCAAAATGGTAAGAAGTAAAATACGAAAGTACTGTTAGGAGGATCCAAGGGCAGAAAGTATCTTGAGAAAGAGAGTTGTGTCAAAACTGCTAACATACCATGTAAGGTAGGGATTCTATGAATTAAAAAGTAAATTATATTATATTAGGATACTGTATTTTTTAATACATTTGTTTAAAAAAATAATTCATACTGAAAGGGGCAAACGTCAGCCATTTCATTCATGGGGAAATCCTTTGTGGTGCCAGATGGAGTAGGCCTAGTAGCAGGGTGAGGAGGGAAGAGTCAGTGATTGGGCCAGCTGTGCTTAAACGTTTTGGGTGACAAAGATGTCTGAGCTCCTGTGGACCAAAATAGATGCTGTGGAAAATGGGCCTGAAGTGTCTTGAAAGGACCCTACCCAAGAGGAATTCCAAAAAGAGGCATTGTGCATTCTACTGTGTATTAATTGATGAGGGTAAGAATTACAAGAAGTCAGCCGTTAAATGCACTGCTAGTTCCAGGCAGTGGTACGGGACAAAGGAACTGGAAGTAGTTCTCTGAAAATTCCTCAGATGCTCACTAAGCCAGCATTTGGGTACTTGATATGACCCAGAGTTCTAAAAACTAGATTACAACATCATTGATCATTACTTTGCCTGTTTCCTCCATCCCTTTCCTCTCTGCCACCTTACCTTAAGGAAACCAGAGCAGAAGAGCAAGGTGAGGCCAAGGAGAAGAATGTGTTCTAAGAATTGAAATGGGATTTTTTTTTTAAGCTGAAAGTGACTGAAGAGCTATGGGGTTTGTCTAAGGGCTTGTTCAGAAGGTGGGAAGGGAGATCCAGCAGGGCATATTTGAAGACATCTATGGAAGAAAAATTAAATTCTTTACTGAATGTACCTGGGTGTTTTACCCATTCAGTGTACCAGTTAGAAAAATATAAAAATAATATATGTTAGATGCATATATTTAAGTGTGGATTATTTTTATACTATAAACAGGCCTGGAAGGGGAGAGTGAACTTAACAGGATGAATCTGGTGGTATGGATAGCCAGAAGCCAGGGTTTGAGGGGAGAATGATGAACGTAGAGCCAGGGGAGGCATACCTAGAGTCAAGAAACAGACGGGAGGTTCCTGTCTGGGCATCTCCAAGTACCCCCACAAGATAAAGAACCAGTCTTTAGGTATGCAGCTGAGGAAGGGCTATGATTTCAGTGTACAACCGTGGCGTGAATGATCTTCACTGTCCTTTCCTCCCTTTTATTCAGTCTTTTCCTTTCTCACTCATACACACTAAATTCACCCACACTAGAAGAACTAGAGGTGGCAGCATAGTGAATGAGGGAGCATCTGCAGTTAGGAAGAGAGGAAATCACTTCCTTTCCCTATTGGAGACTTCCAACCCTGAATTAGGTTTGAGCTAGGATAGTGGGAGGAAGAATTTCTTATGAAATTAGAATAAAATTTAATTTGGATCAAACATTTTTCAGAGAAAATTTGATACTGAGAATGACCAGAAATGTCATTTATGAGATCTGATCAAGATTTCATCCAGGGAAAGAGAAAAATGAATTGTCAGAACTTGTTTAAAGGGAAATGGTGAGAGAGAATAAGTTGCCTTCTGTTCCTACTCTGTAGAGTCCAGCTGCTTTAGTAAACTGAAAACAAGGTAGGAAGAAGTTTCAACCCTTCCCTACTTTTCATGGGTAACTCCAAATGAAACCTCTGCACAGGACAACTTTGTAGCCATCTTGCTCTTCTCTCCTTTCTGTACTGTGTAGACACAACTTCTTGAAACAGAGTCATAGCCAAACATGATTAGCCCCATGGCTTGGTTTTTTCTCCATAAGTATTTGATGACTAAATGTAAGCACACAGGGTATTTTAGAAAGTACCTTTAAAGGTATTTTAGAAAGTACTGTTACCTGGGTTGGAGATGGGAGAAATACGTATTTGATGACTAAATGTAAGCACACAGGGTATTTTAGAAAGTACCTTTAAAGGTATTTTAGAAAGTACTGTTACCTGGGTTGGAGGTGGGACAAATACCTAGAAATAGTACATGTCAGAGACTGTAGTTTTCATTAATTAATGCATATAGCCAGTGAATAACTGAACTACTTCAGACTCATAGATTCTCTTCCTAGTGTGAGAATTGATAAGCTAAGTGGAAAAAATAGCCCTGTTCCTGCAGGCAGCATTAAAAGAATGCCTGCAGGATACCAGAAATAGGGTCTAGACTGCACGTGTGGATATGTGGTATCTACTGGCACACAAATTAATGGTGCAGAAGGCTAAGGATACTATCCTCATTTAAGCAGAACTAAAGGACAGTGCCATCATAGGACATATGGTAAAATTCTGCATCCTGGGAGAAAAAGGAGTGTTTATTTACTTGGAGACTCAAAAGAAGAATATGAAATGAAAATTATAAAGCAAATGAGTATTTTTTTAAAAATCTGCTTAGTGTTTTGAATAACATTCAAGATGAGAGTTTAGCTATGAAATAGAAGCTGAGAGCTTTAAGGAAAGAATAGGCTTGTCATTAAACGAGAGCTGTTAGTGGAAGGTAGTCTGTGAAACCATCTAGAAGTATATAGAAAAGAAGACAACAGACTGAACCCTAAAACTCTTATATTTAAGAAGTACATTTCATTGCTACCTTCTAATTATAGACATTTTCCCAGGCATCTACTGTTTTCATGAATCCACTCTCACAATTAGCAGTTTCAAGCACACTACCTTTCTGCATATGACTACCAAACCTTTAACTCAGTTTCTTTCACTCTTCAGACTCCTATTTCTCACTGCTATGTACTTCTCCTTGAACACTACACAGACACCACAAATTCTGCAGATAAGTCAAAATAATAATTGCCCTTCAAGTTATTTTCTTTTTCTAACTTTACTTTTTTTGATGGTACCACCATCCAGTCATCCAGGATTAAGAAAGCCCAGACCCATTTTAAGTTCCCCTCCTCCTCCCCTTGTTATACCAAACCCTCTAATTAACAGTGACATGCTCCCCTCTGAAAACGCTTAGTGTGGGCACTGTTTACATCCAACTTAGACTAATGCAGTAGCCTCCTAACTGGGTTCCTCTTCCATTATTTTGCTTCATCCTTCTTCATTTTTGGCCATCGTTTCCCTATATACACTCCACATTGCAGCCAAATCACAACCTGCTATCTGATATTCTTTAAATATCTCCAACCCTCTTGTATTTATATTTGTTTCAATTCTTCTGTGTCCTCACCACCACCCACCCATCCACCCTGCCGCAATCTCCACCTTGCCTTCTCCTTGAACAATTTAAATCCATTTCAGGAGCCTTTTCTTTATTTCATTTAAGACCAAGCTTTTTTTTTCTTTCTTACAACATACCACATTTTGCCTCATAATCTTTGTACTTCTCTACTTGCTTTACTTTCCCAGGGCTCCCTGAAGGCAGGGGCAGTATCTTACTTAGCATTGTATCTGTTGTAGACCTAAAATGCTAGCGTGGACATCATCAAGAATCCATTATTTATTACAACAAATCCTCCAAAGGATTTTCCACTTACCTGAGTATTGTATCTCACACCTGGAAAATTAATACTCTAGAAGAAATATGAATTCTTATGCCAAGAGGAATCTCATGATTTCATAGGCTCTCAATTTTCGTAACTGGTTTCTCTTAGGAAAGTTAAATTTACCACCAAAAAGTTTCAAATGATGAAATTAGATGAAACAGAAATTCTTTGCTTTTGAAAGGAAGTGCTTTAAAAAGTAGAAATATTGAATGTTGTCCTAGTGTCTTCATACCAGGAGGCCCGGGATTGCAGGAAAAGGGTCTTTTTTGTCTTCATTCACTTTCCTCCCTCAGTTTCTGAAATGATTCTGCAGAATTTCTTCTCATAAAAAAGCCGTGTGGATGAAAGGCTCTCGGTGCTGCAGCCAGGAGTCAGTGCTGTGCCTCTGAGGTGGAAGAGCCAACTTCAGGACACTGGTCCACAAGAGATCTCCCAGCTCCACGTAATATCAAACGGCGAAAATCTCCCAGGGATCTCCATCTCAACACCAACACCCAGCTTCACTCAATGACCAGCAAGCTACAGTGCTGGAAACCCTATGCCAGACAACTAGCAGGACAGGAACACAGCCCCACCCATTAGCAGAGAGGCTGACTAAAATCATAATAAGTCCACAAACACCCCAAAACATGCAGCCAGCCGTGGACCTGCCCACCAGAAAGACAAGATCCAGCCTCATCCACCAGAACACAGGCACAAGTCCCCTCCACCAGGAAGCCTACACAACCCACTGAACCAACCTTAGCCACTGGGGACAGACACCAAAAACAATGGGAACTACGAACCTGCAGCCTGCAAAAAGGAGACCCCAAACACAGTAAGATAAGCAAAATCAGAAGACAGAAAAACACACGGCAGATGAAGGAGCAAGATAAAAACCCACCAGACCTAACAAATGAAGAGGAAATAGCCAGTCTACCTGACAAATAATTCAGAATAATGATAGTAAAGATGATCCAAAATCTTGGAAATAGAATAGAGAAAATGCAAGAAACATTTAACAAGGACATAGAAGAATTAAAGATGAAACAAGCAACGATGACCAACACAATAAATGAAATTAAAAATACTCTAGAAGGGATCAATAGCAGAATAACTGAGGCAGAAGAACGGATAAGTGACCTGGAAGATAAAATAGTAGAAATAACTACTGCAGAGCAGAATAAAGAAAAAGAATGAAAAGAACTGAGGACAGTCTCAGAGACCTCTGGGACAACATTAAACGCACCAACGTTCGAATTATAGGGGTTCCAGAAGAAGAAGAGAAAAAGGGACTGAAAAAATATTTGAAGAGATTATAGTTGAAAACTTCCCTAATATGGGAAAGGAAATAGTTAAGTCCAGGAAGCACAGAGAGTCCCATACAGGGTAAATCCAAGGAGAAACACACCAAGACACATATTAATCAAACTGTCAAAAATTAAATACAAAGAAGACATATTAAAAGCAGCAAGGGAAAAACAACAAATAACACACAAGGGAATCCACATCAGGTTAACAGCTGATCTTTCAGCAGAAACTCTGCAAGCCAGAAGGGACTGGCAGGACATATTTAAAGTGATGAAGGAGAACAACCTGCAGCCAAGATTACTCTACCCAGCAAGGATCTCATTCAGATATGATGGAGAAATTAACACCCTTACAGACAAGCAAAAGCTGAGAGAGTTCAGCACCACCAAACCACCTTTACAACAAATCCTAAAGGACCTTCTCTAGGCAAGAAACACAAGAGAAGGAAAAGATCTACAATAACAAACCCAGAACAATTAAGAAAATGGGAATAGGAACATACATATCGATAATTACCTTAAATGTAAATGGATTAAATGCTCCCACCAAAAGACACAGACTGGCTGAATGGATACAAAAACAAGACCCATATATATGCTGTCTACAAGAGACCCACTTCAGACCTAGAGATACATACAGACTGAAAGTGAGGGGATGGAAAAAGATATTCCATGCAAATGGAAATCAAAAGAAAGCTGGAGTAGCAATACTCATATCAGACAAAATAGACTTTAACATAAAGACTAATAGAAGGCGCAAAGAAGGACACTACATAATGATCAAGGGATCGATCCAAGAAGAAGATATAACAATTGTAAATATTTATGCACCCAACATAGGAGCACCACAATACCTAAGGCAAATACTAACAGCCATAAAAGGGGAAATTGACAGTAACACATTCATAGTAGGGAATTTTAACACCCCACTTTCACCAATGGACAGATCATCCAAAATGAAAATAAATAAGGAAACCACAAGCTTTAAATGATACATTAAACAAGATGGACTTAATTGATACTTATAGGACATTCCATCCAAAAACAACAGAATACACATTTTTCTCAAGTGCTCATGGAACATTCTCCAGGATAGATCATATCTTGGGTCACAAATCAAACGTTGGTAAATTTAAGAAAATTGAAATTGTATCAAGTATCTTTTCCGACCACAGTGCTCTGAGACTAGATATAAATTACAGGAAAAGAGCTGTAAAAAATACAAACACATGGAAGCTACACAAAACACTACTTAATAACGAAGTGATCACTGAAATCAAAGAGGAAATAAAAAAAATACCTAGAAACAAATGACAATGGAGACACAACTACCCAAAACCTATGGGATGCAGCAAAAGCATTTCTGAGAGGGAAGTTTATAGCAATACAATCCTACCTTAAGAAACAGGAAACATCTCGATAAACAACCTAACCTTGCACCTAAAGCAATTAGAGAAAGAAGAACAAAAAAATCCCAATGTTAGCAGAAGGAAAGAAATCACAAAGATCAGATCAGATATAAATGAAAAATAAATGAAGGAAACGATAACAAAGATCAAGAAAACTAAAAACTGGTTCTTTGAGAAGATAAACAAAATAGATAAACCACTAGCCAGACTCATCAAGAAAAAAAGGGAGAAGACCCAAATCAATAGAATTAGAAATGAAAAGGAGAAGTAACAACTGACACTGCAGAAATACAAAAGATCATGAAGGATTACCACAAGCAACTCTATGCCAATAAAATGGACAACCTGGAAGAAATGGACATTCTTAGAAATGCACAACCTGCCAACACTGAATCAGGAAGAAATAGA
Source organism: Globicephala melas (assembly GCF_963455315.2). Lineage (NCBI taxonomy): Eukaryota > Metazoa > Chordata > Mammalia > Artiodactyla > Delphinidae > Globicephala > Globicephala melas. The sequence goes on from NC_083321.1 coordinate 82,136,579, forward strand.
AAATATGAACAGACCAATCACAAGCACTGAAATTGAAACTGTGATTAAAAATCTTCCAACAAACAAAAGCCCAGGACCAGATGGCTTCACAGGCGAATTCTATCAAACATTTAGAGAAGAGCTAACACCTATCCTTCTCAAACTCTTCCAAAATATAGCAGAGGGAGGAACACTCCCAAACTCATTCTACAAGGCCACCATCACCCTGATACCTAAACCAGACAAGGATGTCACAAAGAAAGAAAACTACAGGCCAATATCACTGATGATCATAGATGCAAAAATCCTCAACAAAATACTAGCAAACAGAATCCAACAGCACATTAAGAGGATCATACACCATGATCAGTTGGGGTTTATTCCAGGAATGCAAGGATTCTTCAATATATGCAAATCAATCAATGTGATACACCATATTAACAAATTGAAGGAAAACCATATGGTCATCTCAATAGATGCAGAGAAAGCTTTCGACAAAATTCAGCACCCATTGATGATAAAAACCCTGCAGAAAGTAGGCATAGAGTGAACTTTCCTCAACATAATAAAGGCCATATATGACAAACCCACAGCCAACATCATCCTCAATGGTGAAAAACTGAAACCATTTCTTCTAAGATCAGGAACAAGACAAGGTTGCCCACTCTCACCACTCTTATTCAACATAATTTTGGAAATTTTAGCCAGAGCAATCAGAGAAGAAAAGGAAATAAAAGGAATCCAAATTGGAAAAGAAGATGTAAAGCTGTGACTGTTTGCAGATAACATGATCCTATACATAGAGAATCCTAAAGATGCTACCAGAAAACTACTAGAGCTAATCAATGAATTTGGTAAAGTAGCAGGATACAAATTTAATGCACAGAAATCTCTTGCATTCCTATACACTAATGATGAAAAATCTGAAAGTGAAATCAAGAAAACACTCCCATTTACCATTGCAACAAAAAGAATAAAATATCTAGGAATAAACCTACCTAAGGAGACGAAAGACCTGTATGCAGAAAATTATAAGACACTGACAAAAGAAGTTAAAGATGATACAAATAGATGGAGAGATATACCATGTTCTTGGATTGGAAGAATCAACATTGTGAAAATGACTCTACTACCCAAAGCAATATACAGATTCGATGCAATCCCTATCAAACTACCACTGGCATTTTTCACAGAACTAGAACCAAAAATTTCACAATTTGTATGGAAACACAAAAGACCCCGAATAGCCAAAGCAATCTTGAGAACGAAAAACGGAGCTGGAGGAGTCAGGCTCCCTGACTTCAGACTATACTGAAAGCTACAGTAATCAAGACAGTATGGTACTGGCACAAAAACAAAAATATAGATCAATGGAACAGGATAGAAAGCCCAGAGATAAACCCATATGCATATGGTCACCTTTATTTGATAAAGGAGGCAGGAATATACAGTGGAGAAAGGACAGCCTCTTCAATAAGTGGTGCTGGGAAAACTGGACAGGTACATGTGAAAGTATGAGATTAGAACACTCTCTAACACCATGCACAGAAATAAGCTCAAAATGGATTAAAGACCTAAATGTAAGGTCAGAAGCTATCAAACTCTTAGAGGAAAACATAGGCAGAACACTGACATAAATCACAGCAAGATCCTTTTTGACCCACCTTCTAGAGAAATGGAAATAAAAATAAACAAATGGGACCTAATGAAACTTCAAAGCTTTTGCACAGCAAAGGAAACCATAAACAAGACCAAAAGACAGCCCTCAGAATGGGAGAAAATATTTGCAAATGAAGCAACCGACAAAGGATTAATCTCCAGAATTTACAAGCAGCTCATACAGCTCAATAACAAAAAAACAAACAACCCAATCCAAAAATGGGCAGAAGACCTAAATAGACATTTCTCCAAAGAAGATATACAGACTGCCAACAAACACATGAAAGAATGCTCAACATCATTAATCATTAGAGAAATGCAGATCAAAACTACAATAAGATATCATCTCACGGTAGTCAGAATAACTATCATCAAAAAATCTAGAAACAATAAATGCTGGAGAGGGTGTGGAGAAAAGGGAACACTCTTACACTGCTGGTGGGAATATGAATTTGTACAGCCACTATGGAGAACAGTATGGAGGTTCCTTAAAAAGCTACAAATGGAACTACCATATGACCCAGCAATCCCACTACTGGGCATATACCCTGAGAAAACCAAAATTCAAAAACAGTCATGTTCCAAAATGTTCATTGCCGCTCTATTTACAATATCCAGAAGATGGAAACAACCTAAGTGTCCATCATCGGATGAATGGATAAAGAAGATGTGGCACATATATACAATGGAATATTACTCAGCCATAAATATAAATGAAATTGAGTTATTTTTTTAGTGAGGTGGATGGACCTAGAGTCTGTCATACAGAGTGAAGTAAGTCAGAAGGAGAAAGACAAATACCATATTCTAACACATATATATGGAATTTAAGAAAAAAATGTCATGAAGAACCTAGGGGCAAGACAGGAATAAGGACACAGACCTACTAGAGAATGGACTTGAGGATGTGGGGAGGGGGAAGGGTAAGCTGTGACAAAGTGCGAGAGTATCATGGGCATGTATACACTACGAATCGTAAAATAGATAGCTAGTGGGAAGCAGCCGCATAGCACAGGGAGATCAACTCGGTGCTTTGTGGCCACCTAGAGGGGTGGGATAGGGAGGGTGGGAGGGAGGGAGACGAAAGAGGGAAGAGATTTGGGGACATACGTCTGTATAACTGATTCACTTTGTTATCAAGCAGAAACTAACACACCATTGTAAAGCAATTATACTCCAATAAAGATGTAAAAAAAAAAGATATATTAACATTTATGAGATTTTCTTTAGTACTTTACCATTGGGAAAACATTGTAAAAGTTGAATGATTTAAGTTATACCTTAAACTGTTATTTTACTTTGTTTATAAGGTGAAAATACATACTAAGAAAATGACATAAAATTTGACTAAAGCAGGTTAATCTTTGTAATCTAATGCTAAACTATCTCCTGAAAAAGTAAAATATTCTTGCTCCCTTTGGGTTTGTTGGAGATTTTAAGGAAATTTTGTTATTCACAATAGTTTTATGGATAAAAAAACTATAAGCTTAGGAAACTTTTGAAAATTTATAAAGTCTTAAAATTAAGTCAAGTTCAGTAGCATTGAATGTACTAGCTTAACTAGCTAGCTAGCTTGCTGGGTTCATTTCTTTTTTCAACTAATATTTATTATAGATGTACTAGGCAGAAAGGATTTAGGGAAAGGTGATCACCTCATAGAACTTTTATTCTAGTGAAACATCGAATATTAATGTTTGATAAACTGGAGTCATTGTAAAATAACTTCCCTAGTTTTGCTGTTTTCAAGTTTCATATTTATGTGATGTTGATGAGGTCCGAGTAGATATGGTGAATATTTTGAAATCAGTCTCATTGAATTTTAGCTTATAATGAGGTAAGTAAACAAATTGAGCATTTAAGTGGCATTTTAGTGGACAGGCTGGATGAAAACTAGTTATTGCCCACGGTTACCTCTTAATATTCCGCCTTACAGACACTACAAAAACTGCTGATCTAAGTTGTTTTCCAAAAATAATTATAGCCAAAACATCTCTGTATGTTAGTGTTTATATTATTGATACATTCAGTGTAAAGAATGGGAGAACCATGTTCAAAAAGAATAGTTTTGTTTACGGTAACAAACTTTGACCTATTAAATGTTTTCTCATACTTAGCTAGTTATTTTTTCTTCTCTTGAAGTGTTTTCCTAAATTTATCTCTTTTGAATTTCTTTTATTTATTTATTTATTTATTGCTAATTTGGATATCTTAACATATGAAGATATGAGGAAGAGGATGAAGGATGAAAAGTCCCTAAGTAATACTATTTCTGATTGTAGTTTCCTATTTCAACTCATGTCTTATGGAAGACTGCCTTAGTAAAGTGGCTTTTTGGTGAAATTTTGTTTAGTTTTTAACAGTTGTTCATACTTTTCTCTGGTAACTGCCTCAATGTCTATTATATTTTAAAGCCCCCTCCCCCTTTGTCTCATACATAGGGGAAAATAGGAAATTACATATTTTTTAAGTCTTACCTATGAATTTCCACCATGATTTTCCATCGGCTGTAGTATGTAGTTAACTAAATGCTTATAAACCAGTGCTGCAATCTAATTTTTTTAAATGTACACTTTAAGCATATACAAAACTAACATCACCAGTGAGGGCAGATGGCTATCTAGATGTGCCTCTAGATAGGATACTTTATCTATGTAGTATTCTTACTAAGAATGTATAATATAAGTGTAATCATTAAGAACCATCAGACTGAAAATAGCCAACGTTTATTAGTAAAAAGTGGGGGATGGGGCTTGTATTTTAAAATACTAACATCTTAAAAGACAAAAGAAAAGCTAGGAAGACAGTGACAACTGAATGTAATACTTGACCCTAGACTGCCTCCTGTACTGGAGGTGGGGAAATGATATAAAAGGACATTACTGGATTAATTCACAAAAGTTGGAGTACAGATAGTAGATTTAAGTATTATTTTAATGTTAAATTTACCAAAGTTATTAACTACAGTGGTTATGTGAGAGAATGTCCCTATTAGGAAATATATATATTGAAATATTACAGAGTAAAGGGCCAAAATATATGTGACTATTCCTTCAAGTCAGGGGGAGTGGAGATATATATGTATGTATGTGTATATATGGTTGGGGGGAGTGAAATTTTTTAAATGTAAATAGAAATATATCTATGTTTCTATATTTAGTATTTTCTATTTACTTATGTTTTATTTTTCAGGAAAGCAAAATAGATGAGCACCATTTTGTTGCAGTAGCTCTTAGGAAACCCAATGGATCTAGACATCAGGATGTAAGATTTTAAGATTTCTCTGATTTTTTTCTAAAAAGCATGTATTAAAGTTGAATTTGTTATTTATTGATGGAAACAATCATTTGGTTTATATCAGGTTAGAGGTTTGGGCATTTTTTTTTTTTAATTATAGACTTTAGAAGTGTTCATTATCTAATCCTTAAGATCATCTGGGATTTCACAGAAATGTTTTAAAAGTATGTTACTTGCTTCTTCACATTCAAATACACTTAAATATGACAAAAAATTTTGGTGGTACTGTCCTAGTATTCATATATTCAGTAGATATTCAAGATAATCACTGTCTTGGTCATCTTAACAGTGGTTTATTTCCTGGTGAATTGGGGCTGTCTTTGAATGTTAAGGGTACCAAGTTGAGGGATAGTGAGTAATGGAATTATCTGTCAAATTGAACTCCTTCCCCTTTTTATAATACTCTCCTAAATTATTTCCAAAGTGTCAAAAATGTGAGAGATCTTGTGATATATTCTAGCATAACATCAATTCTTCCAATCAAAATCGATTTTTACTTTCTTCTGCTATTTAATTGGTAAGTTGAGAAATTTTTTAAAAAAGAAACCTTAGGGTCTTGACTCTCAGCCTACATATAGCTGTGATTCTGTGGAAGTATTTATTTAAGGAATACTGATAATGTCACAATAATTGAAACTATATGCTTATTACTATTTTTAGGGAATCTGCATGAGAGAATGTAGTGTGATCAATATGTATGCATCATTACTTTTAGAAAAAAAGCTCAGTCTACAGATCATGCCTTTGACAGATTAAAAAGATTAAAATTCTTCATAGATTATTTTCTTTTAAAAGAATGACATGTTAAAATTGACCCCTGTAATCTGAAGATGTTCCAACCCAGGTTACCTGTCCTTGTGTGCTGAAGTCTCAGCATTACCCTTTCTGCTAATACCTTATGATTCCATAGAGCTTTATATTTTTTGTAATGTCTGCACATGGCAGTACGTTCTTTTTATTTCCCTGGAGACAGCCTATTTAGGCAGCACTGGCATAGTGAGAAAAGGGTGAGGGTACTATTCAGAAGACCTGGCTGAGTTTCAGGCTCAGGTCTACCATTTAACCTGTGTTGTAAGCTTGTATAAATTGATTGATCTTACTGAGCCTCAATTTCCCCATCTATAGAGTTGAGGTAACAACCATATCAGCACAGTTATGAGAATTACATCATATAAAATAGATATTAACCTTGTAAAAGCACTGTAGAAGACCCAAGTACTATCTTTAGTAGAATGTATAGAATGTTAAAGACAGTCCACACTGGGCTGAGTTGTGAACAAGGGCTCTATCACGGAGTATAAGATATAGTTTAAATTTAGTGTTGAATGAGTCATTTCCTAATGAAGTGTTGCATCTCTGTGTGGTTATGGGTATTTTATCAGACGCACCCTCTAGAGTATTTCTCAAAAGTTTGCCTGGTGGTCCCTCTCTATCAGAATAACCCACCTGCTTGTTAAAGTTATATATTTTGGGATCCTTTTTGACTCATCTACTGAATCAGAATTTTTGGATGTGTGGCTCAGTAAATCTACATTTTAAACAAATACCACAGGTTATTTTTATCTACAAAAAGTTTGAGAATCAGGTTATTTCATATTTTTCTTGATTTGTTATATTGGCAACACTAATATAAGGAGTAGAAGCAATTATCTAGAAATGCTACTGTGTTGTAATTTAATGTTATTGAAGTATAATTTAATATTGCTGAAATGTGATTACTGATTTCTTATTTTCCTAATTACAAAATTGACCATAAGATTAATATGCAGTATAACATTGAGGTAATCTAATTTTTTTACCCTTTTAGGTTTCATTTCAAGGTGATTCTAAACCAACCCAGAGGCAGTTTACTATTCTCACCTTTAATGATTTAATATCATCTGCTGTTCCTATGACCCCTGAAGATCCTTCATTTTGGGACTGTTTTTGCTTCACAGAAGAAATTTCAATACGAAATGGTACAAAGTCATGATATGATTTTCTAAGTAAAAAGGGAAATGAAAACTGTAATCTTCTGTATTCACTAAAAAATAAATGCCTGAGAGTATCAAATTTTATTTCACAAAACAGTTTAAAAAAGAAGAAACAACTTTTCCTATTAAAAAGGCAGACTCCCAGTTCAGGATAGCTCACTAGAATGCATGTTTACCTCTTCTTCCTCCCCAAAATCGCATTGGATTTACTGAAGAAGTAGAAACTGGTGGGAGAATCTTAAAGTGATATATGTTCATTTTAGAAAGCAACAGAAAATGTGAATTCACAAGAAGGGAACATTCGAATTCCTATCTTTCAGAGATAACTATTTCAGAGGTAACTATCTTCCCAGACCTTTTTCTTGGCAAACGATTCCATATTAACATAGTTACTCTTTTTTTAAATGGGAACATACTATTTTTAATTTTTTTTTCTCTGAACTGTACATCTACTGTTCATAAATAGACTGCTGTAGCGTAACTTTTAGTGACTCTAAAGTATTGTGTTGTACGGTTTCTATCAGGATGCTATTGACCAGAGGTAATAATGTTCAAATATAATCGACTTAAATAACCAAGGACATTTATTGTCTCACATAAACAGTTCAGAGGTGTCATTAAGGACGCTTTTTTTTGCCTAGCCTCAGCTTATTGGTTTTGCCTTAGGCTTGTCTCCCTCGTGGTTGTAAGAGCTGCTGCTGTAACTTCCAGCTTCACATCTTCATAAAAATTGTATCTAAAAGGCAGGAAAGGCTGTTTTTCCTCTCACATCTCAGTTTTGTCAGTGAGGAAGATTTTTTCCTCTTAAGAGCCCCCAGAAAATTTCCACAAAGTTTCTGTTGACTCAGATCAGGTCACTGAGAAAGTTGACCTCTGACACTTTTGGGTTGGGTAAGGAAGAAGCTAAGGCAAAGTCTGGGGGAATGACATCTAGGGGAAGCCCAGTGTCTGCCATAATGGAGGTGTGCCACAATTTACTCATTCTTTCTTCTGTGTTAGACATTTTGAATGTCTGCAGTTTTTACTATAAGCAGTGATTTGTTGAATATCCTTGTAACCACATTTTGAGGTACATGTTTAATTATGTCCTTAAGAAAGTAAATTTCTAGAAATGGAATGATTGGTTCAAAGGAATTAAATAAACATTTTTAGAGCTTCTATACGTATTGCCACATCGTTCTCTAAAAAGGCTGTACAACTTATACTTCTAGTTATTGTTATATGTGTGACCACTCTCTCACCCCCCACCTACATACTCTCTGGTCATCTGTAGATAGGATCTTTTTTTAAAAAAATTAATCTATGCCAAAATAGGTGAAAAATGGTACCTTATTTTTTAAATTTGTGTTTCTTTCATTACAAATGAGGTTGGTATGTCAGTGTTGTTATTCGCTGTTCGTATTCTTTTTTTATAAACGTCCTGTTCATTATCTTAGCCTGTTTCTATTTTGGTAAATAAGACTTAATTTAAAGTGGAAACATTATATATAAGATGCCAAGACCATCATATTGATGACAGAATCTATTTTGTGGTTGTAGTGCATGTCTTGGGGAGTTAAAGTCTTATAATTGTTGAATGTCAAGAAGTGAAATAGTTTCATTGGTTAAAAGTTGTGTGTAAATTGTATAAAATTAGATACTTTGCTTAAGTAAAAAAAAAAATTTGGAATGTTTTATAATTTTTTATTTCATTAAGCATGCCCATATATTCCAAGCATAGTAAATAACATGTTTTAAAAAGATCAAATAGCATTTATAGTAGAGGAAGCATTGTTATCCCTAGCATGAGTGTAATGGTGATGTGAAAAATTGTCATCTTTCTTGTCATTATAATAATAAAATAATTAACATTATTGAATTTTTATGAGTCAGGTACCATGCTAGATTTCTGGGGGTGTGGGGGTGGGGGGTTCTGTTATTTCTTAAAGTTTCACATAGAGTCAAATGGATTCACATAGTTTAGAATCAAATAGATCTATAAAAAATTCTTTTTCTAAATGAAAAATACCACTCCCTTGACCTTCCTCTCCTATTTCCTGTCCCCAGAGCAAGCTGTTTCACTGGTTTTATTTTGTTGTTATTTATTACCATATCTTCAGGTAACATGCTTATATTGCTTTTACTTGTTTTCAGTTTGAGGTATTTCTTTAATTCCTGATACAAAGCTTTGTTCTTCTGCTTCCCAACCATTGCACTTACCCTTCCTGCTCCCCTTTTCCCAGCATATGTAATTCAGTGTTTACATTATTGACTGTGATTAAGAATGTTTACATCATTAAGATTACTGTAACACTGTACAGCTAAGTGATGTGTTATTCTTACCCTGTACTGCATTTTTATTTCCTTGACTTAATAATTTATTTTGTTTACATAGGTTTCTATATACTTATTGCTAATTAAATCCAAAACTCTATGTTCAGACATACCAATTGTTTTATCAGTTTCATCCATCTTGAAGAAATTGCTTCTGGAGCAATAATCTGTTTTGTCCAGTCTGGACTTTTTACCTTCTGTGACTGGTGCACAGCTGTCATCTTGGAATCTCTTTTCACCATCATCCTAGGAATTGCTTGTGTCTCCCCTATATTGGATTCCCTGATTTCCCATTTCCTATATCTCATGTCTGTCTTAGATTTACTCCTTCATTTGTGTGGATCATATCCTCAAGTAGCTTCCTGAGAACAAATGGGGCACAGGAGATACATTTTTTTGCAGAGTGGTATAGGAGATCTAACTACAGATGGCATTCACCATATCAACACTACCCTTTGCTGCCGTCCACACTCGCACTATTCCTGAGCTCATTTTGGACAGTTTTAGTTTCTTTGTACAGTAAACATAATTCAGCTCTGGCCAAAAAAATGGTTTCTGTTAATAGTTTCCTGCATAGGAACTCTGATGGATCTATGTGTGGATCTATGTGTGTACGTATGCACATACACATATTCACATACCCCTTGCTATTCAAACTCAGGAACTGAATAGATTTGGATATATTTTTCAATTAAAGTATTCACCATCCTTACTACTAAGTATCTGAACCTCAGAAACTAATTAGATTTGGGTAACTAAATAGCCTCGCTGGCTGAAGGACTGCCAACTGAACTTGAACAACTAAACAGATTTATACATACATGTATATACATACATCTTTGATCAAAACTATGCCTAAAAACAGTTCCATCTCCTAGTACTAGATCATATTAAAAGGGATGTGAAGAGAGCTAATAATTATTTCATTTTATGGGGAAAATATGCCATCAGTGTTTGTGAATTTGGGATTGGCAGAAGTCTTTGGACATATCTCCAATTAATATTCTTTGTCTGAGAGTGTTTATAGTAGAATACCTGTCTTCCTTTGTAAGTGCTTCACATGTATCAAGCTCTTCAATCCTTATAACCTTATAGGGTAAGTCCTATTATCCTCAGTATACTGGTGGGAAAAATAAGGTACTGAGATGTTAAGCAACTTACTAAATAAAGATCATACCACCATTATACAGTGGACTCCATATTTGAACCAGATAGCCTAGATCCAGAGTCTGAACTGTGCTCTACTAAATTCAGTGATTTGCTGTAAATGAATGTAAGCAATCCTGGGGCAGGAATGCTTGGGCCTGGGAGCCTTTATTTGTAGTTTTTGCTGATTTCATGAAATAATGCCAGGTGTGTCACCAACAACTAGTTTAACACTATTTTGCCATATCTGCGTCAAATTTTTTATCCCAAAGATACTGCTAAATAGCTCTCACCCCTGAAACCAAGCAGGACTCTGTAGGGCTCTTGGGCATGGAAGCCTTTCTGTGTTCCCTCTTTCTTGTTTGTAGGGAATAGGCAATAGGCTTGTCTCCATGACCTTCCCTGAGTTGCAAAGGGCAGATTCAAACAGCTGCTAATCAGGTGAGGGAGGGGATGCAGAGACAAGGGAGGAGCAGTCAAACAATAGTGCAGGGTCCTAGTTCTGCCTCAAGGGATACACATAACAATATCTTTGAGCTCTTCTGCAGAACTAAAACCCCCAACAAATGGAAGTTATTAACTACTTGATGAAGCATTCTTTATTCCAGAGAGAAGGTCACAGTTGGATAACATCCAGGACCACAAGAAGCTCATCAGGAGAACACCTGAGGCCATATTAAAGGAATGCAGGCCCTGCACACACCCTGATCTTTATCAGCAACCTCACCCTTGAACCATTGTTGTAAAACTCCTCACCAAATCCTTCCAGGTTGGGACACAGTTTTGAGGGCATTAGCCCACTGTGTCCCCCTTTGCCCGGCAAAGCAATAAAGTTCTTTTCTACTTCACACAAAACTCTGTCTCCAAGATTCAATTCAGCGCCAGTGCACAGAGGCTAAGTTTCGGCATCACCCCCAGTCCTATTCCTTTTTCCCTCTCCAGAGGTAACTTGTATCACTTGTAGTTTTATGCACTTAACTACTTGTGTATGCATCCATAGTCTGTGCATAGTGTTATGTACTTATATCCTGTATTTTCCTATTAGAATGGAAACATCAGGATTGGATGTCTTAAAAGTGACAACAGTGTAAGAATAATCAGCTCACTTAAGCAGAAATTTAAAGGACATTATACATACCCTTAGGGGTTAGCAGTCACCCTTAGGAGTTACAATAGGACACCTGGAGGCATTCATTTTAATCTAAATTTTCAGAAAGAATATGATGAAAGCAATACAGATAATAGTAAAATAGAATGCAAACTTGCCCAAGTTTTAAGACAAGTTGCAGGGGACTGCAAAGGAATTTTCCTGCCTAGGAATATGCAGTCACTGTTCTTTTAGGATCATTCTTCAGTGGAAAAGTTAGAAAGGAACCAACATTAGGGAACCAACATTAGGGGGATGAAAAGTGCAATTTGTTGAATACTTAATCAGAAGTAGAGCCTAACGCTTGGCATAGTGCACACCTTTGCAGGTCACCTCTGAGAAAGCACCGGCCTAGACCTTAAGCAGTAGGCTAGTAGAAGCCCAGAAGTTTGGTGGTCCTAACAGTACCATGTTATTTCTGTTGATACTTAGCACTCTTTCTGTGCTCTTCCTAGTACTGCCTTAGCAGGAAGCCTGCTAAACTGGCTCTCCCCCCTCTAAATCTACTCTACCCTTCACCCTGCTCAGTACCCTGGGAAGTTGACTTCTATGCACAATATTAACCAGAATCCCTTTTCCTTGGTTGAGTGTTGCAAATGGGAGAAACCATTAGGAGAAGACTGGGTGGGAAGGGAAAGAGGTCAGGGAGTGTATTTTCTTGCCTTCCTCCCATGCAGTGGTTTGGAAATAGCTGTATTCCTCTACATCACAGCTCCTGACATAGCCCAGAAGTAGATCTCATAGGTTCAGCAACCAGTTTTCCTTGCCTTTTCTTCTTTTGAGTAGAAACATCTTGCTCTTGCTTAGCCCAGGCTGCTTCACCATCTCTTGTAATTTCCTTTATCCTTGCCTACACTCTGCTCACTCAATTTGGGTGTGCCATCTGTTTCCTGCTGCAGACCTGTATAATATAGTAATTTGTACCATGAGTAGCTCCTAGAAACACAGCCTCAAAGTAGGATTCTGGAATTGCATGCATTTGGTGGATATACAAATACCTTCCTTGTCAGGGGAAATGGATACTTGTGGCAAGAGGTGATTTCACATTTACTCACATTATCACTAGTGGTGGTGTGAGGTGTTGGAAGACAGGAAAATCAAGTGGATGTGGCATTTTGTCACTATGGCCATGATGGGGATTACAGAGGCTGTTGTGAGGGCTAGTAGTTCTGTTTTGTTTCTTTTGTTTCTTTTTTGATTTTTGGCCACACGACACAGCATGTGGGATCTTAGTTCCCCAACCAGGGATCGAACCCATGCCCCCAGAGTGCCAAGGAAGTCACGGGCTAGTCATTTTGGATGTCCAGGATGTACACACAGGAAAAAAGATAAATTGAAAGCAAGCGTGAAACATCAGAAAACTTATTATGGCAGCTTTAGGGGAATATCTTGTCTTTTGTAGCTGACAGAAGCAACCCCTTCTGTCTGAGGGAAACAGTCTTACCCCAACTGCCATACACCCAAGAAAAAAAGCTTTCAGTGACTTCACCTAAGAAAATTCTTTCATAAGGGGATATCAGGATCCACACCTACTATCCATCTTTACACTCTGGAAAATAATCAATTAGATGCCAGCATATCCCAGACGAGTACAAGATTAGGCCCAAGAGAAGGCACCTGTACAGGATATTATCACATTGCACTGGTAGGAGTCTGGGGAACAAGTATGGGAGTAGATTCTAAGGGTATTAAACCAAAAAGGATGACATAAGATACGCCAGGCATATTGATATTGGTGTATTCACACAGGAAACGTGATTTAACGTATTGGCTTGAGAACCTGGAAATGATGGTAACATTGACACAATAGCTGCCTACAGTCAACTAGTTGGAAATGTCAGAACTTTCCCAGAGTACTATAAAGGGAAGAGTCCAGAGTCTTAGGGAGAGGGGAATGTGGATCTATTCTGTGTGAACTTGCTCATTACCACAAACATGGTTGCTTACAAGAATGGAAATGTATTCTCTCACAGTTCTGGAGGCTAGAAGTCTAAAATTAGTTTCACTGGGCTGAGATTAAGGTGTCAGCAGGGCCATACTCCCTCTGGAGGCTCTAGAGCTCCAGGGGAGAATCTATTCCTTGCCTGTTAGCTTCTGGTGGCTGCCAACATCCCTAGGTTTGTGTTCATGTCACTCAATTCTTTGTCTCCATGAACATATGGCCTCCTCTTCAGCATGTGTCAAATCTCCCTCTGTCTCTCTCTTTTAAGGATGGTTGTGATTGAATTTAGGGCCACTCAGATAATCCAGGATTCAAGTTTCCTAACCAAATCACATTTATTTCCCATATAAATAATATTTGCAGGTTCCTGAGATTAGGACTTGACATTTTTGGGGACCATTATCCAGTCTACTATTATGTAGTAAATTGTTAAATTACGGTAGATCTATACCATGGGATACTAACTCAGCAATAAAAGGGAATGAACTATTGAAACACTTTACAACCTGGATGAGTGGCCAAAGAATTATGCTGAGTGAAAAAAATAGCCAATTATGAAAGCATACATAGTGTATGATTCTATTTATACAACATTCTTTAAATGACAAAATTATAGAAATGGAGAGCTGATTAGTGACTGCCAGGGTTTAAAGAGGTGGTGGAGGCAGGAAGGAGGTAGGTATGGCTGTAGTAGGACATGAGGGATCCTTGTTGAGATGTTAATGTTATGTATTTTGATTGTCAATATCAAAATGCTGATTGTAATATTGTTCTACAATTTTGCGTGCAAAGAGTACACAGGATATCTCTAGTATTTTACAGCTACATGTAAATTTACAATTATGTCAAAATAAAATGCTTAATTTAAAAAGTGCTACTCAACAAGAAAAAAAACAACCCAATCAAAAAATGGGCAGAAGACCTAAAAAAAAGGGTACAGGGGCTTCCCTGGTGGTGCAGTGGTTAAGAATCGGCCTGCCAAAATGCAGGGGACACAGATTCGAGCCCTGGTCCAGGAAGATCCCACATGCCCCGGAGCAACTAAGCCCGTGCACCACAGCTGCTGAGCCTGTGCTCTAGAGCCCACGAGCCACAACTACTGAGCCCATGCACCTAGAGTCCATGCTCCGCAGCAAGAGAAACCACTGCAATGAGAAGCCCACGCACTGCGATGAAGACCCAACGCAGCCAAAAATAAAATTAATTAATTTTTAAAAAAATTTGTAAAAGGGTACCAATGAACTTAATAACTTTTGTTATTTACAAAACAGAAATAGAGTCACAGATGTCGAAAACAATCTTATGGTTACCAGGGGTGGGGGGTAGCGGGGAGGGATAAATTGGGAGATTGGGATTGACATATACACTACTATATAAAAAATAGATTAATAAGGACCTATTGTATAGCACAGGGAACTTTACTCAACACTCTGTAATGTCCTATATGGGAAAAGAATCTTAAAAAGGGTGGATATATGTATATGTATAACTGATTCACTTCACTGACAGCAGAAAGTAACATAACATGTAAATCAACTATACTCCAATAAATTAAAAAAAAAAAAAACTTTGGGAAAGCAAAATAAATAAATAAGAGGGGAGGGGAAAGCAGCCATGTCAATGGCAAAGAGAGAGGCAGTAGTTACTAAAAAACCTAGCCTAGGATCCCTGGCAGCAATGAAAAAGAAAGATTTTTGGTACTTTGAGATAAAGCTCTCTCATCTAGCATTTATATAGAGAACACTGAATGCTAACAGCACTTTCTATGTTTTAACTCATTTAGGAGTACTCTGTAAATTATAAAACACTATAAGAAGATAAAATGATAATAAACTATTCTGTATATATTCTAGACATGCAAATAAATCTACAATCCTCCGACCAAAAAATAACCATGTATAATTTCTGCATAATCATCAGCTGTATATAGAGTATATAGAGTTTGAGCTTCCTCTCTTACCCTGATATTTCTAGTCTCTCATTAAAAGTGTCAAGTGTCATTAAGCCAATAAACTCAAACTTTATAGCTAGTTAATTTATACTTGCTCTTCCATTTCAGGTCATTTAATCATTAGTCAAATATTTGGGTGAAGTTTTGTATTTGATAATATTTTAGGGAGCACTGCCACCTGCCAAAGAGTTGCTAATCATGCCCATGATTTCTTTGGATTATCAAATAAATACTTTATTCAATAAGAGTTTTGTCTATTACTCTTACCATCATAAAACCAGAACTGTACTTAACTTCTCAAATCCTTTCCTCCTCAGCCATGGAAGGTACTCAAGGCTCAGCCCAAGGAGCGTGCTCAGAGTTATCTTCTTTGCACAGGACTTAGTCTGAGCCATCACTTGGACTTCTCAGGCTTATTTTTATATCCTCCTGTTTTGCATTTTATATAAGAATTTCATTTTGCAGCTACATTTTGTTAAGTAGTTTAAGCTATGCTTGGCATTATGAGCAAAGAATCCAGCATAGGAGAAATGCCTTTTGAATTGTTTCTCATAGAATTTCTGTATATGGAGACAATGAACACTAGACAAAGAAAACACTCTCAAACTCATTTTACTAGCTTTTAAAACAATGTTGTATAAAAATAAACCAAAGAAATGAGTATAATACAAATCAGATGAAACATCAATACACTTGGTTGTATCTAATTTTACAGGATCTTAATAGTTTATATTGGGTTTTTCAATGCTCAAGACAAAATAAATAAATAAAAAGTCCTGCAGTTTGAGCACTAATGTATAACCAGTGCTTTTCTACATTCTTTGCTGTTATGAGTAGAGAATGCATAAAGCTGAGCTGGATTCATTGTTTGGATTAAAATTAATCTTTGGGCAGCCAGATGGTTTTTATTTTCACACATTTTATTTAAATTTTTCTCATCTCTGAAGTCAGTCTCAAGATTTATGAGTTTTGTAAATACTTATAAAGGTTTCTGTTTGTTTGTTTTAATTGAGCCACAGAGGTGCCCTATGGGACATTCAATCCCAGGTTTGGGGAAAACAGTAAACAGGTAACTTGGTCATTTCCATATAACCTGACAAAGAGAGGGTTGCTTTATCAATGAATAAATTCATCTTCTTTTTTAGACATCAGCTATTTTTTTAGTTCACCGATCTGTGTATGACAAGTCCATCAGAAGGATTAAGCATCTGGTTTAACTTTTCCATTAAACGTCCCTTTTTGACTTTTAGTAGATTTAGGCAAAGCTTGCGGGAAGACTTTTAAGTAACAATACTGCTCTTAAAGAGTTAAGAATTACCATCAAAGTAATTTACTGCTTAAAATCCTTCCAATGGCTTCCAATAATCTATAGAATAAAATTCAAATCCATTAGCCTGTTACATTATTGATGACCACCACCCTCCCTACCACTCACATCTAATTGTAGCCCTCCTTGCAGCCAACTTGTGAACCTTAGAAGCTAATTATTATTCCACCTAATTCACCCCTACCCAACACTGACAGTCAATGTTCCAAGCTGTTTTCTATCTCTCTACATTTGCTGCTACTTCACACTGCCTTCCCCACCTATTAGCTGAACAAATAATTCTTTTAAGAATCAGACCAATTGGACAATCTAGAAAAAATGAATAAATTCCTGGAAAAATACAACCTATCAATCATGAAGAAATAGAAAATATGAACAAAACAGTGAGTAAGGAAATTGAAGTGGTAGTCAAAAACTTCCCAAAAAAGAAAATCCTGGGACCGATGTCTTCACTGGTAAATTCTACCAAACATTTAAAGAAGAACTAATACCAATTCTTCCAAAAAAAGTTGAAGAGAAGAAAACACTCTCAAACTCATTTTACAAGGCCAGGATTACTCTCATACCAAAGCCAGACAAGGTCACTACAAGAAAAGAAAATTACAGGCCAAATGTCCTTGATGAACATAGAGGCAAAAATTCTGATTAAAATACTAGCAAACTGAATTGAACAGCACATTAGAAGAAACACACACCATGATCAAGTGGAGATTTATCCCTAGGATGCAAGGATGTATTAACATACACAAATCAAGGGGAAGAGGAGGGGAAAAATAAGTGAAGAGAATTAAGAGGAACAAACTACCAGTTATAAAATAAATAACAGGGATGTAATGTATAGCACAGGGAATATAGTCAGTATTTTGTAAAAACTTTGTAATCTATAAAAATAGAGTCCCTATGTTATATACCTGAAACAAATACAATATTGTAAGTCAACTATTCTTTAATTTTAAAAAAAAATCTGAACCTCAACCCCTTTGCCGCAAGTTAGGACAACATTGAAAGATGATCCTAGCTCCAGAGCTCCCGCCTAAGGTCATCTGAGGCCTTTATGGAAACCACATCACAGTTCAACTCCTCCCTCTGCCCAGTTCCCACTTCCTGGACTTGCCTATATGTGTTGATTTTGACACTCCTCAATAAACTTTCTGCATGAAAAAAAAATCCAAGAAAAACAAAAAATTACACAAATCAATAAATGAAATAAACCATGTTAACAAAATGAAGGATAAAATATCACATGGTCATCTTAATAGATGCAAAAAAATTTTAACAAAATTCAACATCTTTAAATGAAAAAAATCCCTCAGCAAATTGGATATAGAAGGAATGTAACTCATAATAAAGGCCCTATGACAAGCCCACAGCTAACATCATACTCAATAGTAAAAGCTAAAAGCTTTTGCTGTAAGATCAGTGGCAAAACACCATTTCTATTCAACATAGTACTGGAAGTCCTGCCAGAGCAATCAGGCAAGAAAAAGAAATAAAAGGCTTCCAAATCAGAAGGGAAGAAGTGAAAGTATCTGTTTGCAGATGACATGATATTTTATATTGGAAACCTAGAAGATTCCCACCTAAACACTGATAGAACTAATCAATGACTTCAGTAAAGTTGCAGGATACAAAATCAAAATACACAAATAAGCTGCATTTCTATATGCTAACAATGAACTACCAAAAAAAGAAATAAAGAAATCAATCCCACTCACAATAGCATTAAAAACAAGAAAATACTTAGGAATAAGTTTTGTTGGTCTGTAAACTGGCCCCCATACACTGAGGGTAAAGGAAAGACCAAAGAAAGAGGCAGACTAGATTGGTGGATGGCAGGTTTAATAAACAAGGGAACTTTCATTAAAGGCTTGTCTTGGATGGCCACAAGATGAGATTTCTGCACCCACACTCCAGAATCTTAAAAGTTTATATAGAGGCATTTACTGGGTTCAGTCACATAAACCATCCAGATGGTCTCTACAACAACTTTATTCTGTCAAGTTTACATCCTTGAAACAGCTCCTAGTGTGGGTGGGTGGAATGTATACTCCAAGGACAGGGGAGGGGCTCAGGATCTTCTGATTGTCTGGGTCCAGCTCACAGGTCAACCAACTGTTGCATCTTCTCTATGACCTCCTCCCACATTCTACACTCATGATTGGCTCTTACAGTCTTACATGCCCCCCCCTTTTCCACAATGTGCCCTGAGTGGTCAGCAAAGGGTTTTACTAGCATGGAGGTGGCTCATTTTATAGCTATCTGGCTGCTCTGGAAGCAAATACCACAGCAACAACATAGGCACATGCAAGAGAAAATGCAGGTTAAGATAATGATTCCCAAAATAAGTAATTTTTTTTCCACCAAGAGCCCACGACCCAAACCAATGATTTATTAAGGCCAACAGAATCACTCAGGGCTTCCCTGGTGGCTCAGTGGTTAAGAATCCGCCTGCCAATGAAGGGGACACGAGTAAAAGCCCTCGTCCGGGAAGATCCCACATGCCGTGGAGCAGCTAAGCCCATGCGCCACAATTACTGAGCCTGTGCTCTAGAGCCCATGAGCAACAACAACTGAGCCTGCGTGCCACAACTACTGAAGCCCGTGCACCTAGAGTCTGGGATCTACAACAAGAGAAGCCACTACAATGAGAAGCCCACGCACTGCAACGAAGACCCAACACAGCCAAAAATAAATTAAAAAAAAAAAAAGAATCACTCAGAACTTTCTCTTGTTTCCTCATGTGATTTAATAAAGATGATACATTAGCAGATCATCAGGTATGAACACAAAACATTCTGTTTGGATAATAACACAAGTACCCCCTTGCAAGGCAGTAATAATATCCAAAGCCATCCTATTTTGAAGCACAGGTTTTCTCATTAGAGGCTTTTTAGAGTTCAGTAAAGACAGGATTTATTGACTATCATTTAAAGTTTGCTAGGTGAATTTAGTAAGGGCTTCTGTGTGTGCCATAACCTCCTCCAAGGCAATTGAGGGAAAAAAGATAGCAGCCAAATTATCATCTGTTCTCTCAGTGGAGAACAGAATGTACCCACCTGGCCTTGAGGAGAGAGAAGTTGTCAGCTTAAGGAACTTGACCTGGTTGTGCATACTACACACGTTGACCAGGGCTGGGGGTGGGCAGAACTGTCAGGTGTGAGGAGATGAATGGGGGCAGGACACTCCAGACCAGAACCCCCGCCTTCTCTCCTCTTTCAGTGAGGCATGTTCCATTCCAGCATAGTGTGTTTCAATAGATCTGGCTTGCAGCAGGACAATGGGATCCCAGTGGTGACTGAGTAGTTTCCCCTCGCACAAGGGTTTGAAGTAACTCACTCATCCCAGTGGGATGCCCCACTGTAAACTGCAGTAGATAATGCCTTTCCCAGGCATGATAGGACTCGGTGTCCTCAGTGGAATAGCACATTGATCCACGGCGAGAGTAGGGGCAATGGCCATCATCCAAGAATTCCATACCTTTACAATGTTGGGTATCTCATCAGGGGACCCCAGTCTGGAAAACAGGGCAACAGGCCCTAGTTTTTGATCTTTCAAATGTATTAAAGCCTATGAAAGTACTTTGACCTACCAGCTAGGGTGGTTTTATCTGTTCATAATTTTATCTGTCACTTTAATACTCCATTTTTCCTTTCTACCAACCTTGCTGCTAGTAGGTTATAGAGGAGATGGAACCTCTATTTGATATTGTATTCTTTTGCATAGTCTTTCTCCTTTGAAATGTGATCCTTGATCTGTCTATTCATCAAGGGTATTTGTACTTTGTACTCAGCTTCTCTAATGTCCCAACGGTGGCAGGCTGGTTTATGCACCAAGAGGGGAAAGCTTAGGTTAGGCCAGATGTAGGGTCCACAAAAATCACGGCATATTTAGAACCCTTACTCAGAGGGAGGGGGCGAATATAATCAATTTGCCAATTCCTCACTGGTTGGGAACTTCAGAAGATGGCCCCAGACTCCTTGGCCAGTTGCCTTGGACATTGTTGAGAATACACAGAACATGCTGTCCTTGACCAGAACTTAAACAAATCACTGTATCTCAAGGGCAATCCAACAGCCTTAGCAATGTGCCATCCCACCTGGGTGCTACAGGGGCCACTCTTCCTATGCACTCAATCTCTCATATCTGCTGAGGGATCAGTTGCTAGTGTTCATACCCAGGTTAGGACATCAGTTTCCTGATTGCCAGGGGATGTCAATGCCTTATGAACTGGCATATGGAAAACAGTGAGGACTACCTCAGGCTCTTTCAGGCAAACCCAAATGTCTTTCCACATATTTTGCCCCCCACAATTGCTTATTTATGATCATCCCATTGATCACAATTGGCTTCCCATTGTCCAAGCTATAGAATTAATCCCTTTAGAACAGTCCAGCTGTCAGTACAAAGAATCAATGGCCAGGGCTCATGAGTGATTGGACAAACTGCTCTGAATTCATCAAACTGGCTGCTGTCATTTGTTCCTGTTTGCATCCAGGTGATGTCAGTGTTGGGCTGAATAGCGACTGCAGTCTATTTGGGCAGATTGCCCTGACTAGACCTATCTGTACACAAGGCGTCAGCAGGAATTTCCCCAATTCCCTCTCTAAAGGGCACAAAAGAGAGGGGCAAAGAAATAGGGACAGGGGCAATTGGAGAATCTACATATTCTACAGGGCCTAGTAGCACCCATATTTCTAGAGACAGCAGGCTGTACACTGAAAATTACAAAACTTTGATGAAAGAAATTGAAGAAGAAAAAAACAAGTGAAAAGATATTCTTTGTTCATGGATCAGAAGAATTAATATTGTTAAAAGTGTCCATATTACCCAAAGCCATCTATAGATCAATGCAATCTCAAGATTCCAAAGGCATTTTCACAGAAATAGAGAAAAACAGTCCTAAAGTTTGTGTGGAACCATAAAAGACCTGGAATAGCCAAAGTTATCTTGAGAAAGAAGAACAAAGCTGGAGGCGTCACATGTCTTGATTTTGAACTATATTACAAAGCTATAAAAAGACAGTATGGTATGGGCATAAAAACAGACAGACCAATGGGACAGAATAGAAAGCCCAGAAATAAACCCATGCATATACAGTGAACTAAAGTTTGACAGGGGAACCAAGGATACTCAATGGGGAAAAAAATAGTCTTTTCAATAAATGGTGCTGGGAAAACTGAATAACCACATTGTAGAGGAATAAAATTGGACTTCTATCACAACATTCACAAAAGCTAGTACAACTCAGTGGCCAAAAAAAATCACAAATAATCCAATTTTAAAATGAGCAAAAGACCTGAAAAAACATTTTTTTCCAAAGGTTTTTCCCAAAGAAGATATACAAATGACCTACAGGTGCATGAAAAAGTGTTCAACATCCCTGATCATGAGGGAAATTCAAATCAAAACCACAATGAGATATCACCTCATACCTGTTAGGATGCCTATTATCAAAAAGGCAAGCAATAACAAATGTTGGCAAAGATGTAGAGCAAAAGGAACTTTTGTGTGCTGTTGGTAGGAATGTAAATTAGTATAGCCATTATGGAAAACAATATGGAGGTTCCTCAAATAAGATAGCAGCTTATCACAGCTGTAAAGATTCTCTGAGGGTGGAAGAACCCACTCCCCAGCATGATGCTTAGAGAAGAGGCCAGGGCCCTGAGGATCAATGCTTTTTAATTCCCTCACCTATGCATATTCATAAGACATAAGGCAGCCCCAGAGTGGCAAGGTCAAGTCAGTTTGCAGAGTGCCAGTCACCTTAGGAGCTAGTGACTATGGAGTTCCAGCTGTGAGGTGAAGCTTTTCAGAAATAATAGCAAGAACTGAAGAGAGGACTGTAGGGGACAGCACTTCTGCAAGGGAAACTCTCCAGAGGCTTTTTGAGGGAGTTATAGGTTCAGTTGAGATGACATCCTCCCTCATGTATCCCAAGTTTTTGAGGCTTTCCTGAGCCCGTTTTTGGTTCACCTGCCCAGTTGCTTCCTAAAGAACAAGTTGGCTGAGTCAGGATCACTTCCACGGTTTGCTGCATCATGGAAGCAGAACCACTCTCCTTGCTCCTCGCCACAACTCAAAGCCATTTCTAGTTCAGTCTCTATGACAATAAAAACAGTCAACTTTTTCTATCATCCCAGTCCACCAGAATATCAAATTGTAACTCAGTTACTTCCCCACCACCACCGGAATGCCCACATACTCCTCTATGCAAATGTATCCAATCCTTTTCAAGAACACTCTGTCTCCAACACTAAGAGGGGTTGGTTTCCATATGTCAAATGAAAGTATCTATTGATATTTATCTTTTCTGCAGACTTACTTAACAGTGAACTTCTATCTCTAAGCTGCAAAACACTGTGCTTGAAAATACAGACTTTAAAGCCATATTCTCTGAGTTTGAAATATCCCTGCTCCACCACTTACTACCTGTGTAATTTTAAACTTTGTTAACTCATCAGTAAAATAGATGTTACAATAGCTCAGCCATCATAGGGTTTTTATTCTACCTGTAATTAATACAGGTAAAGCGTTTAGATCAGAGTAAGCACAACATAGGTGTTAGTGATTATTATTATTTTTATAAAAAACAACTAGAAGCTGCTTTCATAAGAGAGAAAAATCTCCCTGGTAGAATGCTGTACTACAGATGGAAGATAACAATTTGCTAAACAAACAACATTCAAGACATCTCAGAAAAAAGATTAATAAAGCCTCATGAAGAGTTAATAAAACTATGAAGGTATTCAATCTTTCAACAAATACATATTGAACCTCTGATCAAATCAACAGGGATATAGCCATTAACAGAACAGACTACAATCTCTGCCCTCATGGAGTTAATATTTAATGGGGATGTAGACAGAAAAAAAAAAGCACCACCCAAAAGTTGAGAGTTATGTTTTATTAGGTGGACAAAATTGACTTAAGCCCAGGACACAGCATCTCAGATAGCTCTGAGAGACTGCTCCAAAGAGGCAAGGGAGCAGCCAGGGTATAGAGGAGTTTTTGCAACAAAGACCAGGTAGTCAGGACATCAAAAGATTACTGTTAATTAAAGAAAACCAGATATCTCAAGTTAAGGAATTTAGCGCTTTTCTGTGTATGGGGAGATGCAAGAGTCTGGGCTCACTGAAATGACTCCTTTGATACGCATCTCAGATATTTGGGGCCAGTATCCTGTGCTTCCCACCCTGAGTTTCCTCGGGGTGCTCTGTTGGGAGTCTGTGTGGTGGCCACAGTGTCTGATGATTTGATGATGGGCATTATGCTTCTTTCCTGAGTTCCCTCAGGGCTCACTGTCAGGGTGGTTGTAATGTGATGGCTTGAAGGCTGCAACATCCTTTGTTTACTGATATGGCAGGCAATATTTTTCATTCACTGGGGATAAGGAGACAAATAATATACCAGAAACCTGAGCAAAATGATATATAGATTATAATGAGTAAAATGAAAAAATAAATGGGTATGGAAAATTAGGAAAGAAGGCGTAATTTTAGTTAGGGGGTGAGAGAAGGCTTTCTTGACAATATTTTCATAAGAGCCAAAGGGAGGTAAGGGGGTAATCCATGTTTATACCTGGGGAAATTTTTTCCAAGTTTCTTGAAAAGTTTCTGAGGTAGAAGCTTGCTTGGTGTATTTGAAGAACAGCAAGGAGGTCAATATAGGTGGAGCAGAGCAAGAGAGGGAGAGAATATAGAAGATAAGGTCAAAGAAGTAGTAAGGGTAGAGGCAGTTAATATAAAGTCTCATCAGCCATGATAATAACTTTGGTCTTTAGTCTGAGAAAGTTGGAAGACCATGTGGAGTTTTGAGCGAAAGAGGCATATAATCATACTTAAGTTTTAAAAGGACCATTTTGGCTTCTTGTTAAAAAGTAAAATCTTGAGTAAAATAAGCAAAAAACAAGAATACAACAAGGGTGGTAATTTTGGAGATAATGAAAAGTGGTCTGATTTACATATATTTTAAAGGTATGGCCAACAGTACTTGCTGAAAGACTGGAAATATATGTGGGGTATAAGAGAAAGTGAGAAGTTAATGGAACTCCAAGATTTTTAACCCAAACATTTTAAAAAGTAGAATTTATATCTACTATGGAGAGATAACTGTGGAATGAGAAAACTTTTAAAGAGATAAAGATTTTAGTTTTGAACATAATGTGTTTTTGTGTTAGACATACAAGCGAGGATGTCAAGTTGAGAAATATAAGCTGGGAGTTCAGGGGAGAGGTCTGGCCTAGAGATTTAGGTTTGGAAATCATCAGTGTATTTAAAGAGAGTGGTAATAGAAAGAGAAGAGGTGAGATCCGAGGACCTGGGAGCCTCTAAAACTTAGGGTTTGGGGAGATGAAAAGAATCAGCAAAGGAGTCTAAGAAAAATTGACTGATTAGAAGGAGGGGGAAAACTTGATTGACATTATCTCCTGGAAGCCAAGAGAAGAAACTGTATCAAAGAGAGAGTGCCTTAGTTCTGGCTACTATTGACAGAATACATAGAAAAGGTGGCTTATAAACAACACATTTCTCACAGTTCTGGAGTCTGGAAGTCTCACTCTAGGATGCAGGCATGGACAAATTTTGGTGAGAGCCCTCTTCTGGATTGCAGATTTCTCATTGTATCCTAATATGACAGAAGCAGAGAAAGGAAGCAAGCTCTCTCATGATTTTTATAAGGACATTGATCCCATCCATAAGGACATCACCCTCATGAGCTCACCTAATTCTAATCGCTAATCGCCTAATTCCAAATGCCCCACTTCCTAATACCATCATATTGGAAGGCATAGTTTCAACATATGGGGGTGGGGCACACAAAAATCCAGCCCTTAACACAGAGCATTTGCATTGAGTTAAATATTCCTGATAGGTCAAGTAAGATGAGCACTGAGAATGAAGACTGAACACTACTACTGCCCAAGGACTTAGCAATATGATGGTCTTTGGTGACCTTGAAACAAAAAACAAAACAAAACAAACAAACAAAAACCTTTAGTGGTAGAGTAGAGCAAAAGCCTCATTTGAGTGAGTTCTAGAGTTAATGGATGAGAAAAATTGGAGATAATGAAAGTATCTCAAGTTTTTGCAGAAAAGGGGAACAGAAACATGGGACAGTATCTAAGGGTAAGGGATGGGATCAAGAGAGGATTGTGTGTGTGTGTGTGTGTGTGTGTGTGTGTGTGTGTGTGTGTGTGTGTGTGTTTGTAGTGGGAAAAGCAATGACATGTTTCTATGTTTTGGTGAATGATGCAGTCAAGATGGGGAAATGTGTGTGCCAAAGAGGTGGCAATTGCTCAAGTAACATCTTAAATAAGAGAGAAGGAATTGAATCTAATGTACAGACAAAGGGACTAAACTTAGGCAGGAACATAGACACTTTCTCTCTAGTAGCAGGAGGGAAGGCAGAGTGAAGGGGACAGATGCATCCAGGTGGGTGGATGTGATAAAGGGAGCTTCTGAATGATTCTGCTGTTTTCAGTGGTATAGGGAACAAGGTAATCAGATGAGAATAAGGATGGAGAATAATGCATTAGAGGTTGGAGGAGAGAAGGAAAGGTATGGAATAGTCACCTGGGTGAGTGAATCAGAAAGTGCAGTAGGATTGCAACCAATTTAATATTAGTGCTCATGAATTTAAATCAGCTGGAAAAGGCAGGGACAGAAAAGGCAGAGAATGAATGGTCTGAGGGTTTGGAGAGCAATGAGGAGCAGTTGTAACTAAAGGGTAATGTGGCAGAATAAGTAGAGAAATGAAAATCTGGAGGATTTTGTGATAGAGGGTTGTAAGCTATATTAAGGATATTATACTTGCCCCTACAAGATAAAAAGGAATCCTGCTTTTCAATCAGGGCAATGCATATATAATTTGGTTTTCCAGAGAGACAATTCTGGTAGGCATGAACATGATGGGCTGAAAATTTATTAGTTAATATATGGATGTGAAGTATCTAAAACTCCTTCTTATAACCAAAAAGTATAGTTTATGAAACTAAACTGGTCAGTAAAAGATTTCCAAACAGAATGTTGTTGGAAAATATGAACGCATTATGACACCTCGTTGAGTTTTTTATCTTAGTGCCTTTCTTAATTTTTCCAGATACCTCATATTATTTTTTTATTGAAGTATACTTGATTTACAATGTTGTGTTAATTTCTGCTATACAGCAAAATGATTCAGTTGAACATATATATGCATTCTTTTTTAATATTCTTTTCCATTATGGTTTATCACAGGATATTGAATATAGTGCCCTGTGCTATACAGTCTGTTAGTCTGTTTCTGTTTCATAGATAAGTTCATTTTTGTCATATTTTAGATTCCACATATATCTGATATCATATGGTATTTTTCTTTCTCTTTCTGACTTACTTCACTTAGTATGATCATCTCTAGTTCCATCCATGTTGTGGCCAATGACATTATTTCATTCTTTTTTATGGCTGAGTAGTATTCCAATGTATATATGTACCACATCTTCTTTATCCTGAAAAATACTATTTTTAATGATAATTCTAAATATAAATATGATTAAGCTTCAGGAAGAGCTAAACATTTTTCTCTAGTAAATAATCATGCCCAAAGTTGAAAGAATGTCAGTTTTGCAGAAGGTAGTTTCAACAGACAATGTATTTGATATTTGAACCATGATTTCTGTGAAAGATCAGTAAGGCTGTGTCTTTAACCCAAAATCACATGCCATTTTTTGGTAACCCCAGAAACCCTCTTCCATATGATGATTGTTATCCAAGAACTGTACTTCTTTTTACTGATGAAAAAGAATGTTCCAACCACCTTTATCAAGACTCTAGGATCTGGTTTTTCTTGTCTAGCTCAGTTCTAAAATGGTTTTAATTAATTTGCTTCCCGGTTACTTAGCTTAATCCTGAATATCCAAATTAAAAAGATAGACCTCAAAATAATTCTTTGATTATTAAAGAAAATAGTTTCCAACAATGATACAAACCAAACTTTATTAGACAGTTTGCTTATCTCTTCCAAGTTACTAAAACATTAATATTTTCATTTAACTTAATTGTTAACTGTACTCATTTACATATCTGAGGTTCCCACAGAAACAACAGAAATTTGCGCTTGCAGATTCAGGATATTTCCTCATTTTAATTCCCATTATTCATTGTAAGTATTTTATTGTCTGCCAGTTTATTTTAGACATATTTAAGTCCCTAAATTAATAGCAGATTTCAAATGCATTGATTATTATCTAATCATTCACAGTATATATTTGCTTTAAACAAAATTAAGTTTGTTTGGATGAAATGGTCTAGTCTTTTATTTTTAGGAGCTACACATACACAGAAAGAGAAAATTAATGAACAGCTTCCTCATACACAGCTCAAGAGCACCCTGATGCCAATTTAAAAGTGACCATCAAGTGGCCACTTGATCAATATCAATAAACTCAAAGCAGTGGTTTAAAGATGCAAAATGTGGGCTTCCCTGGTGGCGCAGTGGTTGAGAGTCCACTCTGCCAATGCAGGGGACACGGGTTCGTGTCCTGGTCCGGGAAGATCCCACGGAGCGGCTGGGCCCATGAGCTATGGCCGCTGAGCCTGCGCGTCTGGAGCCTGTACTCCGCAACGGGAGAGGCCACAACAGTGAGAGGCCCACGTACTGCAAAAAATAATAATTAATTAATTAATTAATTAAATTTTAAAAAGAAAAATGCAAAATGAAAATGAGTTAAACAAGTATAAGTAGTCACACTATGATCTATAGTATTTATGTCTACATAACAAAATTAAAAGTATTGACAGCTATTTTCCTGTCAATTTCATGATTGCACAACTCATATCCAGTGAAATTAAAATTTTCAATGCACACATGTAGTATTTGTTTAAAGCAAAGCTCATTCTAAAATATAAAATACATGAATAAAAATATTAATTTCTATTTTAAACAATCAGCTACACACAAAGGGAGAATGAAATTCTCCTAAATATAAATAACTGGCTTTCAAAGCCTACAGTAGTTTTTCACCAATAGAACTCTGGTGTGTCATCAAGAACATATGTTAAGCTCATAAGAAAAGCAATGACCTTTTCCTCTGTATTTTAGACTAAAATAACAGCTATTGCCTTGACATTATGAATTCATTGTGCACTTCTGACACTTTAATAAGGAAACAAACTTTCTTAATACTCTTATTTGCTAAATATTATAATGGGAAGAATAAATTTAGATGATCATTAAAGACAACAGAAACTGCAGCAGTAAAAAAATATAGATATGAGATTCAAATTCAAACTGTGGATATAATTATTCAGATTCTAAACTTAATTTCATTTCCTGAAATGTGACACCTGCTTCAAAGATGGTTTTGCTTACAAAAAAGGGAGAAGTATGGATTTCACCATTCATCTTGATGACAGTTGTGGTAGAAGAAAGAAAATGGGCTTTTGAGTCCATCAGAACTAAATTAAAATCAGAACAACACTGTTTACTAGTACTGGGACTTTAGAAACACTACCTAGGGCTTCCCTGGTGGCGCAGTGGTTGAGAGTCCGTCTGCCGATGCTAGGGGACATGGGTTCGTGCCCTGGTCTGGGAAGATGGAGCGGTTGGGCCCGTGAACCATGGCCACTGAGCCTGCGTCCGGAGCCTGTGCTCCGCAACGGGAGAGGCCACAACAGTGAGAGGCGCGTGTACCACAAAAAAAAAAAAAAAAAAAAGAAACACTACCTAATCTCCTTTGAGTCTCAGATTGTACATATTTTAAAAAACTTTTTCTTGGAGTATAGTTGATTTACAATGTTGTATTAGTTTCAGGTGTACAGCAAACTGAATCAGTTATACATATACATATATCTACTCTTTTTGTATTCCTTCCCCATATAGGACATCACAGAGTATTAAGTACAGTTTCCTGTGCTGTAGACTAGGTCCTTATTAGTTATCTGTTTTATATATAGTAGTGTGTATATGTTAATTCCAATCTCCCAATTTATCCCTACCCTTCTTCCCCCCACCCACCCCCCATAACCATAAGTTTGTTTTCTACATCCGTGACTCTATTTCTGTTTTGTAAATAACTTCATTTGTACCATTATTTTTAGATTCCATATATAAGCAATATCATATGATATTTGCCCTTCTTTGTCTGACTTACTTCACTCAGTATGACAATCTCTAGGTCAATCCATGTTGTTGCAAATGGAATTATTTTATTCTTTTTTATGGTTGAGTATTAGTTCATTGTATATATGTACCACATCTTCTTCATTCATTCCTCTGTCTGTGGACATTTAGGTTGCTACCATGTCCTGGTTATTGTAAATAGTGCTGCAATGAACATTGGGGTGCATGTATCCTTTTGAATTATTTTCTCTTGGTATAGCCCAAGAGTGGGATTGCGGGGTCATATGGTAGTTCTATTTTTAGTTTTTTGAGGAACCTCCATACTGCTTTCCATAGTAGCTGCACCAATTTACATTCTCACCAACAGTGTAGGAGGGTTCCCTTTTCTCCACACCCTCTCCAGCATTTATTGTTTCTAGATTTTTTGATGATGGTCATTCTGACTGGTGTGAAGTGATACCTCATTGTAGTTTTGATTTGCATTTCTCTGAAAATTAGCTCTCCTGAGCATCTTTTCACGTGCTTTTTGGCCATCCGTATGCCTTCTTTGGAGAAACGTCTATTTAAATCTTTTGCCCATTTTTAGATTGGGTTGTTTGTTTTTTTAATATTGAGCTGCATGTGCTGTTTGTATCTTTTGGAGATTAATCTCTTGTCAGTTGCTTCATTTACAAATATTTTCTCCCATTCTGAGGGTTGTCTTTCCATTTTGTTTATGGTTTCCTTTGCTGTGCAAAAGCTTTTAAGTTTAGCTAGGTCCCATTTGCTTATTTTTGTTTTTATTTTCATCACTCTAGGAGGTGGGTCAAAAAAGATCTTGCTGTGATTTATGTCAAAGAGTGTTTTTCCTATGTTTTCCTCTAAGAGTTTTATAGTGTGCGATCTTACGTTTAGGTCTTTGATCCATTTTGAGTTTATTTTTGTGTATGGTGTTAAGAAGTGTTCTAATTTCATTCTTTTACATGTAACTGTCCAGTTTTCCCAGCACCACTTATTGAAGAGGGTGTCTTTTCTCCATGGTATATTCTTGCCTCCTTTGTCATAATTAGGTGACCATCAATGTGTGGGTTTATCTCTCTGCACTTTCTATCCTGTTCCATTGATCTATATTTTTGTTTTGTGCCAGGACCATACTGCCTTGATTACTGTAGCTTTGTAGTATAGTTTGAAGTCAGGGAGACTGATTCCTCCAGCTTTGTTTTTCTTTCTCAAGATTGCTTTGGCTATTCGGAGTTTTTTGTGTTACCATACAAATTGTAAAATTTTTCGTTCTAACTCTGTGAAAAATGCCATTGGTAATTAGATAGGGATTGCACTGAATCTATATAGTCATTTTCACAATATTGATTTTTGCAATCCAAGAACATAATATATCTCTCCATCTGTTTTTGTCATCTTTGATTTCTTTCATCAGTATCTTACAGTTTTCTGAGTACAGGTCTTATGCCTCCTTAGGTAGGTTTATTGCTAGGTATTTTATTCTTCTTGATGCAAGGGTAAATGGGATTGTTTCCTTAATTTCTCTTTCTGATCTTTCATTGTTAGTGCATAGGAATGCAAGAGATTTCTGTGCATTAATTTTGTATCCTGCTATTTTACTGAAGTCATTGATGAGCTCTAGAAGTTTTCTGGTAGCATCCTTAGGATTTTCTATGTATAGTATCATGTCATCTGCAAACAGTGATGGTTTTACTTCTTCTTTTCCAATTTGGATTCCTTTCATTTCTTTTTCTTCTCTGTTTGCTGTGGCTAGGACTTCCAAAAGTATGTTGAATAAAACTGGTGATAGTGGATGTCTGTGTCTTGTTCCTGATCTTAGATCAAATGCTCTCAGTTTTTCACTGTTGAGAATCATATTTACTATGGGTTTGTCATATATGACCTTTATTATTTGAGGCAGGTTTCCTCTATGCCCACTTTCTGGAGAGTTATTATCATAAATCAGTGTTGAATTTTGTCAGAAGCTTTTTCTGCATATGTTGAGATGATCATATGGTTTTTATTCTTCAGTTTTTAATGTGGTGTATAACACTGATTGATTTGCGGATATTGAAGAATGTTTGCATCCCTGGGATAAATCCCAGTTGATCGTGGTGCATGATCCTTTTAATGTGTTGTTCGATTCTGTTTACTAGTATTTTGTTGAGGATTTTTGCATCTATGTTCATCAATAATATTGGCCTGTAATTTTCTTTTTTTTGTGATATCTTTGGTTTTGCTATCAGGGTGATAGTGGCCTTATAGAATGAGCTTGGGGATGTTCCTGCCTCAACAATTTTCTGGAAGAAATTCAGAAGGATAAGTGTTAAGTCTTCTCTAAATGTTTGATGGGATTCGCCTATGAGGTCATCTGGTACTGGACTTTTGTTTGTTGGGAGTTCTTTAATCACAGTTTCAATTTCAGTACTTGTGATTGGTCTGTTCATATTTTCTATTTCTTCCTGGTTCAGTCTTGGAAGGTTGTACCTTTCTAAGAATTTGTCCCTTTCTTCTAGGTTGTCCATTTTATTGGCATATAGTTGCTTGTAGTACTCTCTTAGGATCCCTTGTATTTCTGTCATGTCAGTTGTAACTTCTTTTTCATTTCTAATTTTATTTATTTGAGACATCTCCTTTTTCTTGATTAGTATGGCTATGTTTTTGAGTGTTTGCTTAGAAAATATAATTGAGTAATATATATTTGTTCAGCTTTCTATCTTTGTTCCATTAAACAAAACGTTTTGCATATATTTATAAGTGACAAGTTTTGCATGAAAATTTGCTTTGTTGGTATTCAGAGACTCTCCTGTGCCTCCCTAATAGCCAGCCACCAAAGGTGAAGTCAACCAGTTGGCAGATATATTAAGATTTTTTCAGTATTAAGTGTCAGAAACGTAACTCTATCTAGTTTATGCAAAGAGGGGAAAATTGCCTCATATATCTGGAAGATGTGGGAAAAATCAGTGCATATATCTGGGAAGATGATATGTTTTGTACCAACTGTGTGTCAAGCAAGAGCCTCTCTAAAATCAAATGGCCTGGGTACAGGTTCAGGATTGTGACTTCCTAGCTTTATGACTTTGGTTAAGTTCCTGTCACTTTATGTCTCAGTTTTCTTATTTATGAAAGGAAGATAATCATAGTACATACCTCATAATGTTGTTGCAAGGATTAGTGAAGTAATAAGTGTAAAGTGCTTAGAACAATGTTATAATTTCATCATCTTGACAACACTCCAATGAGGAAGGTATCATTTTACAAAGGAATGAATGGGGGAGAGGGGGCAGATGGTGGAAGAGTAAGACGGGGAGATCACCTTCCTCCCCACAGATAAATCAGAAATACATCTACACGTGGAACAGCTCCTACAGAACACCAACTGAACGCTGGCAGAAGACCTCAGATCTCCCAAAAGGCAAGAAACTCCCCATGTACCTGGGTAGGGCAAGAGAAAAAAGAATAGACAGAGACAAAAGAATAGGGACAGGACCTGCACCAGTGGGAGGGAGCTGTGAAGGAGGAAAGGTTTCCACAAACTAGGAAGCCCCTTCACGGGCAGAGACTGCAGGTGGTGGAGGGGGGAAGCTTCGGAGCCATGGAGGAGAGCACAGCAACAGGGGTGTGGAGGGCAAAGCGGAGAGATTCCCGCACAGAGGATTGGTGCTGACCAGCACTCACCAGCCCTAGTGGCTTGTCTGCTCACCTGCCGGGGTGGGTGGGGCTGAGAGCTGAGGCTTGGGTTTCGGTAGGAGCGCAGGGAGAGGACTGGGGTTGGCGGCATGAACACAGCCTGCAGGGGGTTAGTGCACCACGGCTACCCGGGAGGGAGTCCGGGGAAAAGTCTGGACCTGGCCAAGAGACAAGAGAATTTTTCTTCTCTCTTTGTTTCCTGGTGCGCGAGGAGAGGGGATTAAGAGCACTGCTTAAAGGAACTCCAGAGACGGGAGCGAGCCACAGCTAACAGCGTGGACCACAGAGAAGGGCATGAGACGCAAAGACTGCTGCTGCCACCTCCAAGGGTCCTATGTGCGAGCACAGGTCACTATCCACACCTCCCCTCCAGGGAGCCTCTGCAGCCCACCACTGCCAGGGTCCCGGGATCCAGGGACAACTTCCCCAGGAGAACGCACAGCGCGCCTCAGACTGGTGCAATGTCCCGCTGGCCTCTGCCACTGCAGGCTCGCGCCGCATCATGCCCCTCCCTTCCCCCGGCCTGAGTGAGCCAGAGCCCCGAATCAGCTGCTCCTTTAACATCGTCCCATCTGAGCGAAGAACAGACGCCCTCCGGTGACCTACACGCAGAGGCAGGGCCAAATCTAAAGCTGAGCCCCGGGAACAAAGAAGAGAAAAGGAAATCTCTCCCAGCAGCCTCAGGAACAGCAGATTAAATCTCCACAATCAACTTGATGTACACTGCATTTGTGGAATAACTGAATAGACAACGAATCATCCAAAATTGAGGAGGTGGACTTTGAGAACAAGATTTATGATTTTTTCCCCTTTTCCTCTTTTTGTGAGTGTGTATGTGTATGCTTCTGTGTGAGATTTTCTCTGTATAGCTTTGCTATCACCATTTGTTGAAGGGTTCTGTACATTCATTTTTTGTTTGTTTTTTATTTATTTTTTTAAAAAAATTTTTCTTAATAATTTTTTATTTTAATAACTTTATTTTATCTTACTTTATTTTATTTTATCCTCTTTCTTTATAACTTTCTATTTTTCTCCCTTTTATTCTGAGCCATGTGGATGAAAGGCTGTTGGTGCTAGACCAAGGAGTCAGTGCTGTGCCTCTGAGGTGAGAGAGACAACCTCAGGACACTGGTCCACAAGAGACCTTCCAGCTCCACGTAATAACAAATGGTGAAAGTCTCCCAGAAATTTCCATCTCAACACCAACACCCAGCTTCACTCAATGACCAGCAAGCTACAGTGCTGGAAACCCTATACCAAACAACTAGCAAGACAGGAACACAGCACCACCCATTAGCACAGAGACTGCCTAAAATCATAATAAGGGCACAGACACCCCAAAACATACCACCAGAACTGGACCTGCCACAAGAAAGACAAGATCCAGCCTCATCCACCAGAACACAGGCACTAGTCCCCTCCACCAGGAAGCCTACACAACCCACTGAACCAAATTTAGCCACTGGGG
This sequence comes from Globicephala melas, assembly GCF_963455315.2. Lineage (NCBI taxonomy): Eukaryota > Metazoa > Chordata > Mammalia > Artiodactyla > Delphinidae > Globicephala > Globicephala melas. Next base: position 82,171,542 of record NC_083321.1, read on the forward strand.
ACAGACACCAAAAACAACGGGAACTATGAACCAGCAGCCTGCAAAAAGGAGACCCCAAACACAGTAAGATAAACAAAATGAGAAAACAGAAAAACACACAGCAGATGAAGGAGCAAGATAAAAACCCACCAGACCTAACAAATGAAGAGGAAATAGCCAGTCTACCTGACAAATAATTCAGAATAATGATAGTAAAGATGATCCAAAATCTTGGAAATAGAATAGAGAAAATGCAAGAAACATTTAACAAGGACATAGAAGAGCTAAAGATGAAACAAGCAATGATGAACAACACAATAAATGGAATTTAAAATACTCTAGATGGGATCAATAGCAGAATAACTGAGGCAGAAGAATGGATAAGTGACCTGGAAGATAAAATAGTGGAAATAACTACTGCAGAGCAGAATAAAGAAAAAGAATGAAAAGAACTGAGGACAGTCTCAGAGACTTCTGGGACAACATTAAACGCACCAACGTTCGAATTATAGGGGTTCCAGAAGAAGAGAAAAAGAAAGGGACTGAGAAAATATTTGAAGAGATTATAGTTGAAAACTTCCCTAATATGGGAAAGGAAATAGTTAATCAAGTCCAGGAAGTACAGAGAGTCCCATACAGGAAAAATCCAAGGAGAAATATGCCAAGACACATATTAATCAAACTGTCAAAAACTAAATACAAAGAAAACATATTAAAAGCAGCAAGGGAAAAACAACAAATAACACACAAGGGAATCCACATAAGGTTAACAGCTGATCTTTCAGCAGAAACTCTGCAAGCCAGAAGGGACTGGCAGGACATATTTAAAGTGATGAAAGAGAAAAACATACAACTAAGATGACTCTACCCAGCAAGGATCTCATTCAGATATGATGGAGAAATTAAAACCTTTACAGACAAGTAAAAGCTCAGAGAATTCGTCACCACAAAACCAGCTTTACAAAAAATGTTAAAGGATCTTCTCTAGACAAGAAACACAAGAGAAGGAAAAGACCTACAATAACAAACCCAAAACAATTGAGAAAATGGGAATAGGAACATACATATCAATAATTACCTTAAATGTGAATGGACTAAATGTTCCCATCAAAAGACACAGACTGGCTGAATGGATACAAAATCAAGACCCATATATATGCTGTCTACAAGAGACCCACTTCAGACCTAGAGACACATACAGACTGAAAGTGAGGGGATGGAAAAAGATATTCCAAGCAAATGGAAACAAAAAGAAAGCTGGAGTAGCAATTCTCATATCAGACAAAATAGACTTTAAAATAAAAACTATGAGAAGAGACAAAGAAGGACACTACATAATGATCAAAGGATCAATCCAAGAATAAGATATAAAATTGTAAATATTTATGCACCCAACATAAGAGCACCTCAATACATAAGACAAATACTAACAGCCATAAAAGAGGAAATCAATACATAAGACAAATACTAACAGCCATAAAAGAGGAAATCAACAGTAACACATTCATAGTAGGGGATTTTAACACCCCACTTTCACCAATGGACAGATCATCCAAAATGAAAATAAATAAGGAAACCACAAGCTTTAAATGATACATTAAACAAGATGGACTTAATTGATACTTATAGGACATTCCATCCAAAAACAACAGAATACACATTCTTCTCAAGTGTTCATGGAACATTCTCCAGGATAGATCATATCTTGGGTCACAAATCAAGCCTTGGTAAATTTAAGAAAATTGAAATTGTATCAAGTTTCTATTCCAACCACAATGCTAGGAGACTAGATATCAATTACAGGAAAAGATCTGTAAAATATAGAAATATATGGAGGCTAAACAATACACTATTTAATAACGAAATGATCACTGAAGACATCAAAGAGGAAATCAAAAACTACATAGAAACAAATGACAGTGGAGACAGGATGACCCAAAACCTATAGGATGCAGCAAAAGCAGTTCTAAGAGGGAAGTTTATAGCAATACAATCCTACCTTAAGAAACAGGAAACATCTAGAATAAAAAACCTAAGCTTGCACCTAAAGCAATTAGAAAAGAAGAACAGAACCCCCCAAAGTTAGTAGAAGGAAAGAAATCATAAAGATCAAATCAGAAATAAATGAAAAAGAAATGAAGGAAACAATAGCAAAGATCAATAAAACTAAAAGCTGGTTCTTTGAAAAAAGAAACACAATTGATAAACCATTAGCCAGACTCATCAAGAAAAAAAGGAAGAAGACCCAAATCATTAGAATTAGAAATGAAAAAGGAGAAGTAACAACTGACACTGCAGAAATACAAAAGATCATGAGAGATTACTACAAGCAACTCTATGCCAATAAAATGGACAACCTGGAAGAAATGGACAAATTCTTAGGAATGCACAACCTGCCAAGACTGAATCAGGAAGAAATAGAAAATATGAACAGACCAATCACAAGCACTGAAATTGAAACTGTGATTAAAAATCTTCCAACAAAGAAAAGCCCAGGACCAGATGGCTTCACAGGCGAATTCTATCAAACATTTAAAGAAGAGCTAACACCTATCCTTCTCAAACACTTACAAAATATAGCAGAGGGAAGGACACTCTCAAACCCATTCTACGAGGTCACCATCACCCTGATACCAAAACCAGACAAGGATGTCACAAAGAAAGAAAACTACAGGCCAATACCACTGATGATCATAGATGCAAAAATCCTCAACAAAATACCAGCAAACAGATTCCAACAGCACATTAAAAGTATTATACAACATGATCAAGTGTGGTTTATTCCAGGAATGCAAGGATTCTTCAATATATGCAAATCAATCAATGTGATAAACCATATTAACAAACGGAAGGAGAAAAACCATATGGTCACCTCAGTAGATACAGAGAAAGCTTTCGACAAAATTCAGCACCCATTGATGATAAAAGCCCTGCAGAAAGTAGGCATAGAGGGAACTTTCCTCAACATAATAAAGGCCATATATGACAAACCCACAGCCAACATCATCCTCAATGGTGAAAAACTGAAACCATTTCCACTAAGATCAGGAACAAGACAAGGTTGCCCACTCTCACCACTCTTATTCAACATAATTTTGGAAGTTTTAGCCAGAGCAATCAGAGAAGAAAAGGAAATAAAAGGAATCCAAATTGGAAAAGAAGATGTAAAGCTGTGACTATCTGCAGATAACATGATACTGTACATAGAGAATCCTAAAGATACTACCAGAAGACTACGAGAGCTAATCAAAGAATTTGGTAAAGTAGCAGGATACAAAATTAATGCACAGAAATCTCTTGCATTCCTATACACTAATGATGAAAAATATGAAAGTGAAATCAAGAAAACACTCCCATTTACCATTGCAACAAAAAGAATAAAATATCTAGGAATAAACCTACCTAAGGAGACGAAAGACCTGTATGCAGAAAATTATAAGACACTGATGAAAGAAGTTAAAGATGATACAAATAGACGGAGAGACATACCATGTTCTTGGATTGGAAGAATCAACATTGTGAAAATGACTCTACGACCCAAAGCAATCTACAGATTCAATGCAATCCCTATCAAACTACCACTGGCATTTTTCACAGAACTAGAAGCAAAAATTTCACAATTTGTATGGAAACACAAAAGACTCCGAATAGCCAAAGCAATCTTGAGAACGAAAAACGGAGCTGGAGGAATCAGGCTCCCTGACCTCAGAGTATGCTACAAAGCTACAGTAATCAAGACAGTATGGTACTGGCACAAAAACAGAAAGATAGATCAATGGAACAGGATAGAATGCCCAGATATAAACCCACGCACATATTGTCACCTTTATTTGATAAAGGAGGCAGGAATGTACATTGGAGAAAGGACGGCCTCTTCAATAAGTGGTGCTGGGAAAACTGGACAGGTACATGTAAAAGTATGAGATTAGATCACTCCCTAATACCATACACAAAAATAAGCTCAAAATGGTAAAGACCTAAATGTAAGGCCAGAAACTATCAAACTCTTAGAGGAAAACAGGCAGAACACTCTATGACATAAATCACAGCAAGATCCTTTTTGACCCACTTCCTAGAGAAATAGAAATAAAAATAAACAAATGGGACCTAATGAAACTTCAGAGCTTTTGCACAGCAAAGGAAACCATAAACAAGACCAAAATACACCTCAGAATGGGAGAAAATATTTGCAAATGAAGCAACTGACAAAGGATTATTTTCCAAAATTTACAAGCAGCTCATGCAGCTCAATAACAAAAAAACAAACAACCCAATCCAAAAATGGGCAGAAGACCTAAATAGACATTTCTCCAAAGAAGATATACAGAATACCAACAAACACATGAAAGAATACTCAACATGATTAATCATTAGAGAAATGCAAATCAAAACTACAATGAGATATCATCTCACACCAGTCAGAATGGCCATCATCAAAAAATCTAAGAACAATAAATGCTGGAGAGGGTGTGATGAAAAGGGAACACTCTTGCACTGCTGGAGGGAATGTGAATTGGTACAGCCACTATGGAGAACAATATGGAGGTTCCTTACAAAACTACAAATAGAACTACCATATGACCCAGAAACCCCACTATTGGGCATATACCCTGAGAAAACCATAATTCAAAAGAGTCATGTACCAAAATGTTCATTGCAGCTCTATTTACAATAGCCCAGAGATGTAAACAACCTAAGTGCCCATCATCTGATGAATAGATAAAGAAGATGTGGCACATATATACAATGGAATATTACTCAGCCACAAAAAGAAATGAAATTGAGCTATTTGTAATGAAGTGGATAGACCTTGAGTCTGTCATACAGAGTGAAGTAAGTCAGAAATAGAAAGACCAATACCGTATGCTAACACATATATATGGAATTTAAGAAAAAAAAATGTCATGAAGAACCTAGGGGTAAGACAGGAATAAAGATACAGACCTAGTAGAGAACGGACTTGAGGATATGGGGAGGGGGAAGGGTGAGCTGTGACAAAGTGAGAGAGAGACCTGGACATTTATACACTCCCAAACATAAGGTAGATAGCTAGTGGGAAGCAGCCGCATAGCACAGGGAGATCAACTCGGTGCTTTGTGACCGCCTGGATGGGTGGGATAGGGAGGGTGGGAGAGATGGAGACGCAAGAGGGAAGAGATATGGGAACATATGTATATGTATAACTGATTCACTTTGTTATAAAGCAGAAACTAACACACCATTGTAAAGCAATTAGACCCCAATAAAGTTGTTTAAAAAAAAAAGGAACAAACAATACCCAATGTTAATAGAAGGAAAGAAATCATAATGATCAGAGCAGAAATAAATGAAATACAGATGAAGAAAATAACAATGATCAATGAAACCAAAAGCTGGTTCTTTGCAAAGATAAGCAAAATTGATAAATCTTTAGGCAGATTTAACAAGAAAAAAAAGGGAGAGGATGCAAGTAAACAAAATTAGAAATGAAAAAGAATTTACAATGGACACCACAGTATATGAAGAATCAGAACAGAATACTACAAGCAACTATATGCTAATAAAATGGACAAACTAGAAAAAATGAACAAATTCTTAGAAAGATACAACCTTCCAAGACTGAACCAGGAAGAAATAGAAAATATAAACAGACCAATCACAAGTACTGAAATTGAAACTGTGATTTAAAAACTCCCAACAAGGAGTGAAGGACCAGATGGCTTCACACGTGAATTCTATCAAATATTTAGAGAGGAGTTAACACCTTCACTCTGAAACTCTTCAAAAAAATTAGAGGAAGGAATACTCCCAAAGACATTCTATGAGGCCACCATCACCCTGACACCAAAACCAGACAAAGATATCACAAAAAAAGAAAACTACAGGTCAATAATACTGATGAACATAGATGCAAAATTCCTCAGCAAAATACTAGCAAACAGAATCCAACAACACATTAAAAGGATCATACACCATGATCAAGTGGGATTTATCCCAGGGATGCAAGGATTCTTCAATATATGCAAATCAATCAATGTGATACACCATATTAACAAATTGAAGAATAAAAACCCTATGATCATCTCAATAGATGCAGAAAAATCTTTTGACAAAATTCAACACCCATTTATGATAAACACTCTCCAGAAAGTGGGCTTAGAGGGAATCTACCTAAACATAATAAAGGCCATACACAACAAACCTACAGCTAACATCATACTCAAAGGTGAAAAGCTGAAGCATTTCCTCTAAGATCAGGAACAGGATGTCCACTCATGCAACTTTTATTCAGCAGAGTTTTGGAAGTCCTAGCCACGGCTATTAGAGAAGAAAAAGAAATAAAAAGAATCCAAATTGGAAAAGAAGAAGTAAAACTGTCACTGTTTGCAGATGACATGAAAATCCTAAAGATGATACCAGAAAACTAATAGAGCTCCTCAATGAATTTACAGGATACAAAGTTAATACTCAGAAATCTCTTGCATTCCTAAACACTGACAATGAAATATCAGAAAGGGAGATTAAGGAAACAATCCCATTGACCATGGCACCAAAAAGAATAAAATACCTAGGAATAAATCTACCTAAGGAGGCAAAAGACCTGTACTTTGAAAACTATAAGACACTGATGAAAGAAATCAAAGATGACACAAACAGTTGGAAAAATATACCATGTTCTTGGATTGGAAGAATCAATATTGTGAAAATGGCTATACTACCCAAAGCCATCTACAGATTTAATGCAATCCCTCTTAAATTACCAACGGCATTTTTCACAGAATTAGAACAAAAAAATTTACACTTTGTATGAAATCAGAAAAGACCCAAAATAACCAAAGCAATCTTGAGAAAGAAAAACAGAATTGGAGGATTCAGGCCCCTTGACTTCCGACTATACTACAAAGCTACAGTCATCAACACATTATGGTACTGGCACAAATACAGAAATATAGGTCAATGGAACAGGATGGAAAGTCCAGAGATAAACCCATGCACCTATAGTCACCTAATCTATGACAAAGGAGGCAGGAATATACAATGGGGAAAAGACAGTCTCTTCAATAAGTGGTGCTGGAAAAACTGGAGAGCTACATGTAAAAGAATGAAATTAGAACACTGCTTAACACCATACACAAAAATAAACTCAAAATGGATTAAAGACCTAAATGTATGGCCAGGCACTATCAAACTCTTAGAGGAAAACATAGGCAGAACACTCTCTGACATAAATCACAACAAGATCTTTTTTGACCTATCTCCTAGAGTAATGGAAAAAAAAACAAAAATAAATAACTGGGACCTAATGAAACTTAAAACTTTTGCACAGCAAAGGAAACCATAAACAAAATGAAAAGTCAACCCTCAGAATGGGAGAAAATATTTGGAAACAAAACAACTGACAAGGAATTAATCTCCAAAATATACAAACAGCTCATGCAGCTCAATATCAAAAAAACAAACAACTCAATCAAAAAATGGGCAGAAGATCTAAATAGATATTTCTCCAAAGACATACAGATGGTTAAAAAGCACATGAAGAGATGCTCAACATTACTAATTATTAGAGAAATGCAAATCAAATCTACAATGAGGTATTACCTCACACTAGCCAGAATGGCCATCATCAAAAAATCTACAAACAATAAATGCTGCAGAGGGTGTGGAGAAAAGGGAACATTCCTACAGTGTTTGTGGGAATGTAAATTGATACAGCCATTATGGAGAACAGTATGGAGGTTCCTTAAAAAACTAACAATGGAGCTGCCATATGACCCAGCAATTCCTCTCCTAGGCATATATCTGGAGAAAACCAGAATTTGAAAGGATGCATGCACCCTGATGTTCATTGCAGCACTATTTTCAATAGCCAGAACATGGAAGGAACCTAATTGTCCATTGACAGAGGAATGGATAAAGATGTGTTACATATATACAATGGATTATTACTCAGCCATAAAAAGGAACGAAATAGTGTCATTTACAGAGAGGTGGATGGACCTTGAGATTGTCATGCAGAGCAAAATAAGTCAGAAAGAGAAAAACAAATATCATATAATATCGCTTATACGTGGAATCTAGAAAAATGGTACAGATGAACTTATTTGCAAAGCAGAAATAGTCACAGATGTAGGGAACTAACATAGTTACCAAGGGGGGAAGTGTGGGTGGGATAAATTGGGAGCTTATGATTGGCATATAAACAGTACTATGTATTTATAAAATAGATAACTATTAAGAACCTACTGTATAGCACAGGGAACTCTACTCAGTGTTCTGTGGTGACCTAAATGGGAAGGAAATCTAAAAAAGAGTGGATATATGTATACATATAACTGATTCACTTTGCTGCACAGCAGAAACTAAGACAACATTGTAAAGCAACTATACTCCAATAAAAATTAAAACAACAACATAAAGAAACACAAATGCTAGATTTAAGAGTTTATGGGGGAAAAAGCATATATTACACACAAAATATGACTTCCCTTGAGAAAAAGCACAGTCACACACAAAAATTTTTTGCTATTCTTTTGGTAAAAAAGAAAGTCTTCTGGCAACTATGGGAGACTCTGCTTTGTATGCGTGTTGAAGAGGCCTTTACTTATATTCTCAGTTTGGTTCCTGTTTTTATTTATAAAGGACTCAAGGTAGCCTACAGAAACATAGGTGTTACGTGTCTTTGAAATGAAGCACTACCTGCATCTGCCACCTGGATTAAGTTCCATCCACTGAAAGAACACTGTGCATAAAAGTTCTTTGTTTCATCCAGTTTGTGAGAAACACATAATTTAATGAATGGGAACTAAGCCTTTCTATGGAATCTGTATGGTCTCAACTAAATGTTAGAAATGGTATGTTTGCAGGTTTCTTAAGCATTTCACTTTCTATTCCAAATCCTTGGTATATATTCTGTACACTGAAAGAAAAATCTGTATAAATCTTTCACCTTGCTTGTTAGAAACACATACTCTTTTAATATGGGAAACAGGCCTTTTCCTGCAGTATTAAAATCTTTCACTCCTATTTACCTTTAGAACACAGTTTAGCACATCTTATTATATTTACCTCTAGTGGGAACAGTATTATGGACCTGTTGAACAATATACTACATGCATTACACTTCAAATATATTTTACTCAATGAATTAATATAGTGCATATTTGTTCTTGTGGCAAGAAGCAATTTAAATATGTTGTCTGAAAGGCTTACCTTCCAATTGCATGAGCACATTTAGTTCATCTCAGTATCACATAAGTATTACAAAAGCTTGCTTTACAAGGTTATGGAACAAATTTCTACTTGTATCACAAACAATTTTATTACTTCCCTTCATTGAAAGAACACTGAGAAAAACGGTGTGTTGGTAACTTGGTAAAATGGCCTTCTGGTTACTATAGGAAACTCTTCATTGTATGCAGGTTAATAAGGCCTTTGCATATATTATCAATTTGTTGCCTGTTTTGAGAAAAGAGTCAAAGTAGTCTTTAGAAACACTAGTTTTGCAAGTCTATAAAATAAGGCACTAACTGCTTCAGCCACTTGTGTTAAATTCCACACACTGAAAGAACACTGCATAAAATTCTTTCACCTTGTTTTGGATACACACATCTATTTACTAAATTGGAAAAAAAGACTTTATGTGTAGTCTGAAAGGCTTTTTCTCTTATTTAGTCTTTGAACTCAGAACATCACACAGCTTTAATGAAATGATAAATTGTAGGTTTGCAGGTCTCTCAAACATTTCACTAGCTACTCTAAATCCTGGTTTCAAATTCCATACTCTGCGAGAACAATCTTTATAAAACTTTATACTTCTAGATTGTAAGAAACACATTCGTCTTCTATATGGAAACAAGTCTTTTCCTGCGGTGTAAAAGACCTTCACTCCCATTTGTTTTCAGAACACAGAGCTTTGTGCAGCTTTGTAGAGTACCTATAGGAAAAGCAGTATTACAGATCTCTGAAAAAATATACTACATGCATCACACTACAAATATATCTTCCATTCAGTGAAAGAACACAGTTTATCGTAGTTGGTTTTTTATGGTAGTAAACAATTATCTACATTCCTAATATGGTAAATACATTTAACTATGCCATGTGAAAGTCTTTTCCTTCCAATCGCATTGAGCATAGTCAGTTTAACTCAACATCACATAAGAATTACAAATGGTCAATTTATATGTTTATGGAACAACTAACTACATATATCACCCTCAAGGTGTAACTTTCTTTTACTGATAAAACACTATTAGAAAAACCTTGTGCTGGTTGTTTGGTATTTAAAATGGTCTTCTGTTTACTATAGAATCTCTTTATTGTATCTGTATTGGAAAGACCTTTCTTATGTTCTTATTTAAGTACTTGTTTGATGAAAGATATATTTCACATATAATGAAAGGAGAGGATTTTTTCTTGCTATGCTCTGCATTCTGTCATTGAAAGGAAGATATACTTGAAGTGTGACACATGTAGTTTGTTCTCTCAGAGATCTGTAAAAGTGCCATTTCTACAGATCTTTTAAAATTGTGCCAAGCTATCTGTTTTAAAGTCTAATAGGATGAAGAAAGCCTATTAGACTGCATGGAAACACTTGTTTCCAATACAGTCAAGTACGTGTTTTTGCCAGTTTAGATGAATGTAACTTAATACTCAGTGTTATGTCAATGCATGGAACTTGTACTCCAAATTTGGAGTATGTAAGGAAACTCTTGAGAGTCCTGTAGACCTTCACTTTCTAAAGTTTCTTTTACAGCTAGGCTAAGTTCTGTGTTCTAAAGGCAAATAGGAGTTAAAGCCTTTCATACTACATGAGAAGGCTGGTTTCTTATAGAGGAAATATATGTGTCTTTTATTCAACTAGTCGAAGGAAAGTTTATGCACAGTGTTCTTTCAGTATATGGAACTTAACCCAAGTAGCTAAATCAGAGTGTATTATTCCACAGACTTGGAATGCTAGTGTTTCTAGAGGCTACTTTCAGTCTTGCCTCAATACAGGTACCTAACTGAGAAGATAAGCAAAGGTCTTTTCAGCTCACATAAAATGAAGAGTTTCCCATAGTCCCTACAAGACCTTTTTCAGACTACCTGAAAGAAGTTTTTCTGACAGTGTTCTTGCACCGAAGGGTAGCTATACTTAGGCTGTGATACAAGTAAGCGATTTGTTTCAAAAACTTGTAAAGTTAATCAAAGTATGCTCAAGGTGAAAGGAAAGTAAAGCTTTTTAGATGACATCGTTTAACATGTGTCTCATATAATGAGTGGAGGGGATGCTTTTTTGCTATGGGAAAGAAATACTATGCACTGTGTTCTCTCATTGAGTGGAAGATATTTTTGAATTGTGATGCATGTAGTGCATTTTTTCAGAAACATGTAAAACTGCTATTTTGGCAGGTCTTTTATTTTTTATTTTAAGATTTTTTCTTGATGTGGACAGTTTTTAAAGTCTTTATTGAATTTGTTGCCACATTGCTTCCATTTTATGTTTTGATTTTTTGGCTGCGAGGCATGTGGGATCTTAGCCCCCTGACCAGCTATCGAGCCTATACCCCCTGCATTGGAAGGAGAAGTCTTAACCACTGGACCACCAGGGAAGTCCCCAGGTCTTTTCTTTTTATCATTCTATTTTGAGATTTTATTATTTTATTTTAATTTTTTATTTTTTTAAACTTTTAATTTTATATTGGAGTATAGTTGACTAACAATGTTATGATAGTTTGAGATGTACAGCAAAGTCATTCAGTTATACATGTATCTATTCTTTTTCAAAATCTGTTCCCATTTATGTTGTTTTATAATATTGAGCAGAGTTCCCTATGTCATACAGTAGGTCCTTGTTGGTTATCCATTTTAAATATAGCCATGTGTACATGTCAATTTTAACTGTCCCTTCCCCCTCCCTTCCCCCCTGGTAACCATAAGTTCATTCTCTAAGTCTGTGAGTCTGTTTCTGTTTTGTAAATAAGACCATTTGTATCATTTCTTTTTAGATTCCAGCATATAAGCAATATCATACAATATATTTCTCTTTCTCTGTCTGACTTACTTCACTCAGTATGGCAATCTCTAGGTCCATCCATGTTGTTGCAAACGACATTATGTCATTCTTTTTAATGGCTGAGTAATATTCCACTGTGACAGGTCTTTTATAATTGGACTTATCTCTCTCTTTGATTGGTCAATAGGAGTGAAGAAAGCCTTTCAGGCTGTATGGAAAGACTTGTTTCCCATACAAAGTATGTGTTTTTTACACATTAGAGTAAATAAATTTTTATACACAGTGTTATTTCAATACACAGAATGTGTACTTTGAATTTTGAGAATGTACGGAAACTTTTGAGATTCTCAAAAAGCCTAAATTTTCTAAAGTTTATTTTAAAGCCATGCTAATCTCTGTGTTCTAAGGGCAAATAGGAGTGAAATCTTTCAGACTGCCATGAAGAGCTGCTTTCCCAAATGGGAAATGTATGTATCTTTCATAATGTAGATGAAAGTTGTTTTATGCACAGTGTTTTTTCAGTATATGGAAATTAACCCACATGGCTATAGCAGGTAGTGTACTATTTCACTGACTTGTAACACTAGTGTTTCTATAGGTACCTAACTGAAAATATAAGACCTCCTCAACTATCCTAAAGTGAAGTTTCCCATAGTCAGGTGAAGATCATTTTACCCAGATACCTCTAAGAAGTTTTCATATAGTGTCATTTCAGTGAAGGGAAATTATTTTGAGTGTGATATATGTAGTGATTTATTTCAAAAACTTGTAAATCTAGCCTTTCTAAATTCTTGTATGATGTTGATGTAAGCTACCTGTGCTCACGGCAAATGGAAGATAAAGTATTTCAGATGGCATGTTTAAAAATGTTTCATATAAAGAATGTAGAAGGTTGTACTTACTATGCAAAAGAAATACACTGTATTCTGTCTTTAAGTAAAAAATGAATGCATGTAGTGTATTTTTTAAAGAGATCTTTAATAGTGCTATTTCTACTGGTCTTTCAAATCTGCACTAAAGTTCTCTTATAAAGTCAAATAGGAATGAAAAGCTTTCAGATAGCATGGAATGTCTTGTTTCCTATATAATGTGTTTTTACAATGTATGTGTTTTTTACAAGCTAGGCATTAGAAATTTTATTCATGGTGATCTTTCATTATAGGGTGTTGCACCCAATATTTGGGGTATGTAGTGAAAGTTTGAGAAATCTGTAATTCTACAGTTTTTACAGGTTAATTGAAAGCTTGCTGATCTTTTTGTTCTAGAGGCATATTGGAGTGAAATCCTTTCTGACTGCATGCAATAGTGATAGTATCTGTTTTTCACAAACTTGATGAAAGAAATTTTATACACAATTTTTTGAAATTATAGACATTGTATTTTATTTTTCAAAAAAATTTTTAAATTTTATATAAATTTTAAATATTACTTTCCTTTTATAGTTATTACAAAATATTGGCGATATTTGTGTGTTATAGAACACATCCTTCAGCTTATCTTACACTCAATATTTTGTGCCTCTCACTACCCCACTTCAAAGTCCCCCCCTCCCAACTGGTAACCACTAGTTTGTTCTTTTTATCTGTGAGTCTGCTTATTTTTGTTATATTCACTAGTTTGTTGATTTTTTTTTAGACTTGACATATAAGTGATATCATACAGTATTTGTCTTTATCTGTATATATCATGTCATTTAGCATAATGCCCTCCAAGTCCATACATGTTACTGCAAATCACAAAATTTTGTTCTTTTTTATGGCTGAGTAGTATTCCATTGTATAAATATGTAGCACATCTTCATCCATTCATGTCTTGATTGACACTTAGGTGGTTTCCATATCTTGGCAATTGTAAATAATTATTCTATGAACATTGGGATGCATGTATCTTTTTGAATTACTATTTTTTAAATTTGGATATATACTTAGGACTGGAATTGCTGGGTCATATGGTACTTCTATTTTGAGTTTTTGAGAAACCTCTACACTGTTTTCCACAGCAGCTATACCACTTTACATTCCCACCAACAGTGTAAGAGTGTTTCCTTTTCTCCACAACCTTGCCAACATTTGTTATTTTTGTTTTTTAGTGATAGCCATTCTGATAAGTGTGAGGTAATATCTCATTGTTGTCTCTTGCATTTCCCTGATGATTACCAATGTTGAGCATCTTTTGATGTGCCTGTTTACCTTTTGCATTTCCTCTTTGGAAAAACATCAGTTCTGTCCATTTTTAAATTGGGTTTTTGTTTTTTTGATGTTGAGTTGTATGAGCTGTATATGTATATTGGATATTAATCCCTTATCAATCATATATTTTGCAAATATATTCTTCCATTCAGCCAGTTATATTTTTGTTTTGTAGATGGTTTCCTTTCCTGTGCAAAGGCTTTTAAGTTTAATTAGGTCCCATTTGTTTATTTTTGCTTTTATTTCCTTTACTTTTGGAGATAGATCCAAATAAATATTGCTGTGATTTATGTTAAAGTGTGTTCTGCCTGTTTTCCTCCAGGAGTTTTATAGTATCTGGTCTTACATTTAGGTCTTTAATCCATTTTTTAGTTTATTTTTGTATATGGTGTTAGAGAATGGTCTAATTTCATTCTTTTGGACATGTAGCTGTCCAATTTTCCCAGCACCACTTATTGAAAACTGTAATTTCTCCATTGTATATTCTTGCCTCATTTGTTGGAGATTAAGTGCATGGGTTTATTTCTGAGTTCTCTATCCTGTTCCATTGATCTATGTGTCTGTTTCTGTGCCAGCACCATACTGTTTTGATTACTGTAGCTTTGTAGTATAATCTGAAAGCAGAGACCATGATTTGTCTTACCTACTTTGTTTTTCTTTCTCAATATTGTTTTGGTTATTCAGGTTTTTCTGTGTTTCCATACAAATTAAAAAATTTTTTGTTCTAGTTTTGTGAAAAACACCATTGGTAATCTGATAGGGGTTGCATTGAATGTGTAGATTACCTTGGGTAATATGGTCATTTTAACAAAATTGATTCTTCCAATCCAAGAGTACAGTATATCTTTCCATCTGTTTGTGTCATCTTCAGTTTTTTTCATCAGTGTCATAGTTTTCAGAATACAAGTCTTTTACTTCCTTGAGTAGTCTTTCCCCGAAGTATTTTTATTTGATGCAATGGTAACTGAGATTGTTTCCTTACTTTCTCTCTCTGATAGTTTGTTGTTAGCATATAGAAATGCAAGAGATTTCTGTATATTTATTTTGTATCCTGCATGTTTCTGATTTTATTGATGAGCTCCAGTAGTTTTCTGGTGGCATCTTTAGGATTTTCTATGTAGAATATTATGCCACCTACAAACAGTGACAGCTTATTTCTTCCTTTCCAATTTGGACTCCTTTTTTACTTTTTCTTCTCTAATTGCTGTGGTTAGGACTTCCAAAACTATATTGAATAAAATGGCAAGAGTAGGTATCCTTGTCTTTTTCCTGCTCTTAGAGGAAATGCTTTCAGCTTTTCACCATTGAGTATAATATTAGCTGTGGGTTTGTCATATGTGGCCTTTATTATGTCGAGGTATACTCCCTCTATGCCCACTTTAAGGATAGGTTTTAATCATAAATGGATTTTGAATTTTATCAAAAACCTTCTCTGTGTCTATTGAGATGATCATATTATTTTTATTCTTCAATTTGTTAATGTGGTGTATCACATTGATTGATTTGGGTATCCTGAAAATCCTTGCATCCCTGGGATAAATCCCACTTGGTTATGGTGTATGATCCTTATAATGTATCGTTGGATTTGGTTTGCTTGTATTTTGCTGAGGATTTTTGCAACTATGATCACTAGTGTATCAGGCTTGTAATTTTCTCTTTTTGTGATATCTTTGCCTGGTTTTGGTATCAGGGTGACGCTGGCCTCATAGAATAAGTTTAAAAGTGTTCCTTCCTCCGCAACTTTTTAAAAAAATAGTTTCAGAAGCATAGGTGTTAACTCTTCTCTAAATGTTTGATATAATTCACCTGTGAAGACATCTGGAATTTGTTTACTGGGTGTTTCTAGATTACTGGTTCAATTTCATTACTAGTAATTGGTCTTGTTCATATTTTCAATTTCTTCCTGGTTCAATCTTTGGAAACTGTACATTTCTAAGAATTTGTCCATTTCTTCTTGGTTGTCCATTTTTATTGGCATATAGTTGTTTGTAGTAATCTCATGATTCTTTGTATTTCTGTGGTGTCAGTTGTAACTTCTCATTTTTCATTTTTGATTTTATTGATTTGGGCCTTCTCCATTTTTTTCTTGATGAGTTTGGTTAAAGATTATTAATTTTCATTATCTTCTCAAAGAACCAGCTTTTAGTTTCATTGATCTTTGCTATTGTTTTCTTTGTTTCTATTTCATTTGTTTCTGCTCTGATCTTTATGATTTCTTTCCTTCTACTAACTTTGGGTGTTGTTTGTTCTTCTTTCTCTAGTTGCTTTAGGTGTAAGATTAGGTTGTTTATTTGAGATTTTTCTTGTTTCCTGAGTTAAGATTTTATTTCTATAAACTTCCTTCTTAGAATGCTTTTCTTCATCCCATAGGTTTTGGATCATTGTGCTTTCATTTTCATTTTTCTCTGGGTATTTTTTAATTTCCTCTTTAATTTCTTCAGTTAGCATTTGTTGTTTAGTAGCATATTGTTTAACCTCCACGTGTTTGTGGCTTTTTTGTTTTGCTTTGTTTTTGCAGTTGATATCTTAGTCTCATAGCATTGTGTTTTGAAAAGATGCTTGGTATAATTTCAATTATCTTAAATTTACCAAGGCTTATTTTGTGGCCAAGCATGTGATCTATCCTGGAGAATATTCTACGTACACTTGAAAAGAATGTGTATTCTGCTGTTTTCAGATGGAATGCTGTATATACATCAATTATGTCTATTTGGTCTAATGTGTTATTTAAGGCCTTTGTTTCCTGATTTTCTGTCTGGATGATCTGTCCACTGATGTGAGTGGGGTGTTAAAGTTCCCTAAAATAATTATGTTACTGTCGATCTCTCCTTTTATGTTGGTTAATATTTGCCTTACATATTGAGGTGCTCCTATGTTGGGTGCATAAATATTTACAATTGCTATATCTTCTTCTTGGATTGATCCCTTGATCATTATGTAGTGTCCTTCTTTGTCTCTTGTAATAGTCTTTATTTGAAAGTCTATTCTGTCTGATACAAGTATTGCTACTCCAGCTTTCTTTTGATTTCCATTTGCATGGAGTAGCTTTTTCCATCCCCTCACTTTCAGTCTGTATGTGTCTCTAGATATGAAGTGGTCTCTTGTAGTTAGTCTTGTTTTTGTATCGGTTCAGCCACTCTATGTTTTTTGGTTGGAGTCTTTAGTCCATTTAACATTTAAGGTAATTATCAATATGTATCTTCTTATTGCCATTTTGTTAATTGTTTTGGATTTGTTTTTGTAGGTCTTTTTTCCCCCTTTCTTTTTTGTTCCCATCTCTTTTGATGACTATCTTTAGTTTATGTTTGGATTCCTTTTCCTTTCATTGTGTAAATCTATTATAGCTTTTTGGTTTACAGTTACCATGAGGTATAACATCTATAAGTGATTGTTTTAAGTTGCATATTTCTTAATTTCAAATGTATTTTTAAAAACCCTTATATTTGTACTCTCCTCCCTTCATGATTACTGTTTTGTATATCATATTTTATATTTAATTGTTTCATGTATCCCTTAACTGCTTATTGTGGATATAGATGATTTTATTA